>NC_069501.1:536572040-536597040 GCF_027579735.1 Bombina bombina | reverse complement strand
AACAACAATTTCCTGATTGATATTCTTATTAGAAACAACCTTAGGAAGGAATCCAGGTTTGGTACGTAAAACCACCTTATCTGCATGGAAAATAAGATAAGGTGAGTCACACTGTAAAGCAGATAACTCAGAAACTCTTTGAGCCGAAGAGATAGCTACTAAAAACAAAACTTTCCAAGATAGAAGCTTAATATCTATGGAATGCATAGGTTCAAACGGAACCACTTGAAGAACTTTAAGAACCAAGTTTAGGCTCCATGGCGGAGCAACAGGTTTAAATACAGGCTTGATCCTGACCAAGGCCTGACTAAACGATTGAACGTCTGGGACATCTGCCAGATGTTTGTGTAAAAGAATAGACAAAGCAGATATTTGAACCCTTTAAGGAACTAGCTGATAATCCCTTCTCCAATCCTTATTGGAGAAAAGACAAAATTCTGGGAATCCTAATCTTACTCCATGAGTAACACTTGGATTCACACCAACAAAGATATTTGTGCCAAATCTTATGATAGATTTTCCTGGTGACAGGCTTTCTAGCCTGAATCAGGGTATCAATGACCGACTCAGAGAAACCACGCTTTGATAGAATCAGGCCTTCAATCTCCAAGCAGTCAGACGCAAAGAAATTAGATTTGGATGCTTGAACGGACCTTGGATTAGAAGGTCCTGCCTCATTGGCAGAGTCCACGGTGGAACAGATGACATGTCCACCAGGTCTGCATACCAAGTCCTGCGTGGCCACGCAGGCGCTATCAGAATCACCAAAGCTCTCTCCTGCTTGATTCTGGCAACCAGACTTGGGAGGAGAGGAAACGGTGGAAATACATAAGCCAGATTGAAGGACCAGCGCACTGCTAGAGCATGTATCAGTACCGATTGGGGATCCCGGGACCTGGACCCGTAACGCGGAAGTTTGGTGTTCTGTCGGGACGCCATCAGATCCAATTCTGGTGTGCCCCATAGCTGAGTCAGCTGGGCAAATACCTCCGGATGGAGCTCCCACTCCCCCGGATGAAAAGTCTGACGACTTAGGAAATCCGCCTCCCAGTTCTCTACCCCTGGGATATGGATTCCTGAGAGATGGCAAGAGTGATCCTCCGCCCATCGGATAATTTTGGTTACCTCTATCATCGCTAGAGAACTCTGTGTTCCTCCTTGATGATTGATATAGGCTAGTGTCGTGATGTTGTCCGACTGAAATCTGATGAATTTGGCCGCAGCTAGCTGAGGCCACGCCTGAAGCGCATTGAATATCGCTCTCAGTACTAGAATGTTTATCGGGAGGAGAGATTCCTCCCGAGACCATAAGCCCTGTGCTTTCAGGGATTTCCAGACTGCACCCCAGCCTAGCAGGCTGGCATCTGTCGTTACTATGAGCCACTCTGGTCTGCGGAAACATATTCCCTGAGACAGGTGTTCCTGAGACAACTACCAGAGAAGAGAATCTCTGGTCTCTTGGTCCAGATGCAGTTCAGGAGATAAATCTGCATAATCCCCATTCCAGTGTTTGAGCATGCATAGTTGCAGTGGTCTGAGGTGTAGGCGGGCATAAGGAACTATGTCCATTGCCGCTACCATAAGTCCGATTACCTCCATACACTGAGCCACTGATGGCCGAGGAATGGAATGAAGAGCTCGGCAAGTGATTAAAAGTTTTGATTTTCTGACCTCTGTCAGAAATATTTTAATTTCTACCGAGTCTATCAGAGTCCCTAGGAAGGAAACTCTTGTGAGAGGGACGAGAGAACTCTTTTTTATGTTCACCTTTCACCCATGAGATTTCAGAAAAGCCAACACGATGTCCGTGTGAGACTTGGCTAGCTGGAAAGTCGATGCCTGAATTAAGATGTCGTCTAGATAAGGCGCCACTGCTATACCCCGAGGTCTTAGAACCGCCAAAAGGGACCCTAGCACCTTTGTGAAAATTCTGGGAGCCGTGGCCAACCCGAAGGGAAGGGCCACAAACTGGTAATGCCTGTCCAGAAAGGCGAATGTGAGGAATTGATGATGATCTCTGTGAATAGGGATGTGTAGATACGCATCATTTAAGTCCACGGTAGTCATATATTGACCCTCCTGGATCAGAGGAAGAATAGTCCGAATAGTCTCCATCTTGAAAGATGGTACTCTGAGGAATCTGTTTAGAATTTTGAGATCCAAGATTGGTCTGAAAGTTCTCTCTTTTTTGGGAACCACAAACAGGTTGGAGTAAAAACCTAGCCCTTGTTTCGCTCTTGGAACTGGGCGAATCACTCCCATGGTATGTAGGTCTTCTACACAGCGTAAGAACGCCTCTCTCTTTGTCTGGTTTGCAGACAATTTAGAAATGTGAAATCTCCCCCTTGGGGGTCCCGGATCTAGGGCTACCCCTTCATGCTGTCTTAGAGGCAGCAGCAGGCTTCTTGGCCTGTTTACCTTTGTTCCAAGCCAGGTTAGGTCTCCAGACTGACTTGGATTGGACAGAATTCCCCTCTTGTGCTGCAGGGGAAGCTGAAGCAGGACCACCCTTGAAGTTCCCGAAAGGAACGAAAATTATTTTGTTTGGTCCTCATCTTATTTGTTTTATCCTGAGGGAAGGCATGGCCTTTCCCTCCAGTGATGTCAGAAATAATTTCTTTCAGTGCAGGCCCGAATAGGGTCTTTCCTTTGAAAGGGATGTTCAACAATTTAGATTTTGATGACACATCAGCAGACCAGGACTTAAGCCATAACGCCCTGCGTGCTAAAATGGCAAAACCTGAATTCTTTGCCGCTAATTTAGCCATTTGGAAAGCGGCATCTGTAATGAAAGAATTAGCCAACTTAAGGGCCTTAATTCTATCCATAATATCCTCTAATGGAGTCTCCATCTGGAGAGCCTCTTCTAGAGCCTCAAACCAGAAAGCAGCTGGTTTAGGAGACCCTCTAATTTTTTATCCATAGGATCTTTGAAAGCACAACTGTCTTCAATAGGTATAGTTGTACGCTTAGCAATAGTAGAAATAGCTCCCTCCACCTTAGGAACAGTCTGCCATGAGTCCTGTATTGTCAGGGTATCACTTAGCTACCTGCCTTTCTTTGCTGCTTTGTATATGTCATGTTGTACCTTTAAATCCTATCTACACTTAATGCAGATCCCTATAAATTTCCCAGCAGCCCTCACTACCTTGCTTGGTATTGAATCTGGTAAACTTCTAACTAAGCCTGTGATATTCTCACATTTACCTTGGAAAATTGTTGCTCAATATCTGTACTTCCTTACAGTGACTTAAATTCGATTGTCTCTTCATTGCTTTTGGAACTGTTAATACCGCTGTTCTATTTCCACTTTGAGACTTAGCAGCCGGATCTCCATTCCTCTCTAAGCCGGGTCTGCTTTCCACTCTCAGCCGGATTCAGGATCACTCCGCGGTGACGTCACACGCCAGCTTCACGGATCTTACCGACTCAGTCATTCCTCCCACCGCTCCACTACTGAGACCGGTCACCATCACTGCTTACCTGGCTACCGAAGCTTGATCTCCATACCAGCTGATATACATTTCAAGGTACTATTGGAAATTATTTACATAGGCACTTGCTACAGGATTACCGTACTTTTATTCAAGCTATTCTTTGCTTCTCATGTTGCCAGTTATAATTTCCCCTCTCAATGCATACTTATTACTTTCTGATGATACAGAATATTTATAATTATTACCTTAATATATCCTTACTACATTGATTGTCTTATTGGTTCTGATGTAAAGGGGCTCTGCTGCAAGTTTTAGTGTTTAACATCACAGGTGGCAGCACTAGAGTTTCTTTCTCTTTCTCAACCATTATATAAAGTGCTAAAAGGTTAATGAGGCCTGCAGATTACCATCTAGGTAATATATTTGCTTACCTCACACTTTTTTGCAACAACACCACATTTATTTATCTCAGCAGCTGTGGTTCAATTACTAGTAAAATTGTATTCTCTTACGGCTAGATTTAGAGTTCTGCGTTAGCCGTCAAAACCAGTGTTAGATGCTCCTAATGCTGGTTTTGGGCTACCGCTGGTATTTAGAGTCTTGTAGCTAAGGGTCTAACGCTCACTTTCCAGCTGCGACTTTTCCATACCGCAGATCCCCCTACGCCAATTGCGTATCCTATCTTTTCAATGGGATCTTTCTAACGCCGGTATTTAGAGTCTTGGCTGAAGTGAGCGTTAGAAATCTACCGACAAAACTCCAGCCGCAGAAAAAAGTCAGGAGTTAAGAGCTTTCTGGGCTAACGCCGGTTCATAAAGCTCTTAACTACTGTGCTCTAAAGTACACTAACACCCATAAACTACCTATGTACCCCTAAACCGAGGTCCCCCCACATCGCTGCCACTCTATTAAAATTTTTTAACCCCTAATCTGCCGACCGCACACCGCCGCCACCTACGTTATCCCTATGTACCCCTAATCTGCTGCCCCTAACACCGCCGACCCCTAGATTATATTTATTAACCCCTAATCTGCCGCCCCCAATGTCGCCTCCACCTACCTACAAAACCCCTAATCTGCCGACCGGACCTCACCGCTACTATAATAAAGTTATTAACCCCTAATCCGCCTCACTCCCGCCTCAATAACCCTATAATAAATAGTATTAACCCCTAATCTGCCCTCACTAACATCGCCGACACCTAACTTGAAGTATTAACCCCTAATATGCCGAACGGACCTCACCGCTATTCTAATAAATTTATTAACCACTAAAGCTAAGTCTAACCTTAACACTAACACGCCCCTAAGTTAAATATAATTTAAATCTAACGAAATAAATTAACTCTTATTAAATAAATTATTCCTATTTAAAGCTAAATACTTGCCTGTAAAATAAACCCTAATATAGCTACAATATAAATAATAATTATATTGTAGCTATTTTAGGATTAATATTTATTTTACAGGCAACTTTGTATTTATTTTAACCAGGTACAATAGCTATTAAATAGTTATTCACTATTTAATAGTTACCTAGTTAAAATAATTACAAAATTACCTGTAAAATAAATCCTAACCTAAGTTACAATTAAACCTAACACTACACTATCAATAAATTAATTAAATACAATACCTACAAATAAATACAATTAAATAAACTAACTAAAGTACAAAAAATAAAAAAGAACTAAGGTGCAAAAAATAAAAAAATATTTACAAACAGAAAAATATTACAACAATTTTAAACTAATTACACCTACTCTAAGCCCCCTAATAAAATAACAAAGCCCCCCAAAATAATAAAATGCCCTACCCTATTCTAAAATTAAAATAGAAAAGCTATTTTACCTTACCAGCCCTTAAAAGGGCCTTTTGCGGGGCATGCCCCAAAGAATTCAGCTCTTTTGCCTGGAAAAAAAAACATACAATACCCCCCCACCAACATTACAACCCACCACCCACATACCCCTAATCTAACCCAAACCCCCCTTAAATAAACCTAACACTAAGCCCCTGAAGATCTTCCTACCTTGTCTTCACCACGCCGAGTTCACCGATCCGTCCAGAGGAGCCTGCGAAGTATTGATCCAAGCCCAAGCGGGGGCTGAAGACGTCCATCCTCCGGCTGAAGTCCTGATCTAAGCGGCGGCTGAAGAATTCCATCATCGGGCAATAGTCTTCATCCTATCTGGGCAGAAGAGGAGATCCGGACCGGCAAACATCTTCATCCAAGCGGCATCTTCTATCTTCTTCCATCCGATGACGAGCAGCTCCATCTTCAAGACCTCCAGCGCGGATCCATCCTCTTGCAGGTGTTAGGTTTTTTTTCTCCTTGGTGTCAGACATGTTAAAAGGGCTAGTAATGTAACAAGCAAGCTTGGAAAACACTTTAATCAAAGTAAATAACACTTTAAACAAAAATGGTACTGTGCCTTTAAGAGAAAAAAAGCTGCACAAACTCTGCAAAACAGTGTAAAAAAGCAGTAAACACAACAATTTTTTTACAGTAGCATCATAAAGCCTTAGTAACTTTGCACAACTATGCAAATAAACAATTAACCCCTTAATGTAAAAACCGGATTGAAAAAACTTCAAAACCGGTAAAATAACGTTCAGCACCTTGCCACAGCTCTGCTGTGGCGCCTACCTGCCCTTTAGGAAAGATGTGTGGGGAAAAAAACCTCTTTACAGCCCTCAAATACAGCAGGAATCTCTGGAGAAGTAGCTGGATGCTTCTGAGGTAAATAAACTGTGCAACTGGAAATAGGCCCCACCCACCTCACTCGATGTTGTGGGGCCTAAAAAACACCACAGAGTATTTCTTAAACTAGCCATGTGAGTTAATAACCCTTAAACAAGCCACAAAGACGCCTTAAAGTCCCTCAAAAAACGTTTTATTTGTAATTAAACCAAAACGTTTTTTTCCTATTAATGTTACCAGTAACTAATGAGCCCTTTATGCAAGCTTGGATTCCTCTTTTACTGAATACAGCTTACCTTTTCCTCATGGGGATATTGCCAGCCTTTTCTAGAAATAACTGTCTAGAAAAAATGCTAAGATCATCATCCTCCTTGCAGAAATCTTCATCCCTTTTCTGCCAGAGAGTAAATAGTACACACCGGTACCATTTAAAATAACAAACTTTTGCTTGAGAAAATAAAAACTAACATTTTTGTCACCACACTCCTCTTTGCCCTTCTTAGCAGTTAAGCAGGCAGAGAGAATGACTGGGGGAGGAGCTAGGGGGGGAGCTATATAGACAGCTCTGCTGTGGGTGCTCTCTCTGCCACTTCCTGTAGGGAAGGAGAATATCCCACAAGTATGGATGAATCCGTGGACTCGATACATCTTACAAGAGAAAGATATTTTACCTCAAAAATTCCTCAGTAGCCACATCCCATTGTAAAGGACTTCTAAGCAGCAAATCAGTATGTCTGTCCCGGGACAGCGGAAGGAGCGAGCTTTCGTGCACTCTCATCTTATTTCCCTATTAAGTTTAAGGAAGTTTAATATGAAATTTCATGAGAGTTAAGTGAATGAGATCACAGTAAAAGAGTTCATGACCTCAGCACTGTTGATACTGATTGGCTGCTGTTCATTTCTTCATTTTTTTAAAAAATTTTTTACCTGCAGCTGGGCGGTAACTGAAGTATAACTTTTTACACAGAACTTACTCTGCTGAGCTGAGGAGATTGTGAGGTAAAATATCTTCCTTTTTTACATAGAGATGCTCAGGTGATATTTTCCTGTCAGCTTTTTACAGTTATACTGCATCAGTTTCAAGTAATTTAGAATATGAGTATTATGTCCCTTTAAGTAGTTCTGAATTTTAGGATCTTCTTTCTTTTTCTTTTTTTAATTGCACTACTCAACACAAAACCCTTATTTTATTCTGATAAATTTTGGCCAGAATTCACTTGATCTTGGTGGATCTGCCCAGAAAAGTATTGTCTTGTGGTAAATGTGTGGAATGCATCCTTTAAGCCACTGGTTTTCAAACCTGCCCTCAGGCCTCCCTAACAGGTCACATTTTGAGGATATCTGAACTAGAGCACAGGTGAAATAATTAGCTAATTAGTAAACATGGTTATTTTATCCACTCTTATCCAAGGCAATTCTGAAAATCTGGTCTGTTGGGGAGGCCTGAAGACCAGTGCTGTACGCTGATGGAAGAATTAGGTCCCAGGATTTTGGGGTGATGACTTACCACTCCTGTGCTCTCCAAATCTTTATTTTATTCATATTCTTGTAAGACCTTAACCTCAAACTGCAAAAAATATATTATGTAACTACAAGTTAAAATTGTATGGAGGGGTTTTAGGTTGCAGCAGATATTGCAGTGCCTAGGGCAGCTCAAAATTGAAACACACAATATATCCAACTAATATTTAAGAAAAACTTTTGAACAGTTTTGTGGAGTTTTCGAATTTGCACTGCAAAAAAAGGTCTGTTAATTTACATTAAGAGCCCTCACTAAAGATGTACAAATCTATCCTAAAACATATTTCACACAAATTTCCCAGTTTTCCCTTCCTTAAATGTTATTTTCATCTATTTTGCATGGAAACTGTTTACTTTAGAATTAGCATTTTTTTCTTAACGTGTCCAATATCTCTCATGCTTAATTAATAATAATTAATGTTTAACTCATAATTTTTAAAATTAATTTTACAAAATCTGCTTTCAAATACATAAGAAATACATAATCATACTGAAAGGAACACTAAATTCTCTTTGATCATCTATATCTGTCCTTAAAACCCAAAATTTGTCTATCATGATTTATTTAGGGGATACAATTTTAAAAAATGTTAAATTTACTTCTATTATTAAATTTGCTTAATTTCCTGATATCCTTTGTTGAAGGTGCTACAGTGCACTACTGGGAGCAAGCCAATGACAATAGGCATCTATATGCAGCCAACAATCAGCAGCTTGCTCCCAGTAGTGCTTTCCTGTTACTGAGCCTACCTAGGTATGTTTTTAAATAATAGATACCAAGAGAATGAAGCAAATTATTTTATAGAAGTAAATGGGAAAGTTGTTTAAAATTATATAATCTAACTGAAGTATTAAAGATTAATTTTGACTTTACTGTTCCTTTAATTGCCCTCAGCTGGAGCGATAAGGTAACCGGCTATTTAATCTAGGGAGATTTAGCTACATGGTGGGGCGCCCATTACTATACAGAGACTAAGGGGCCGATCTATGTAAGTGCGAGTGGACATGATACGATGTAGCATATCATGTCCGCCGCACATCAATAAATCCAGACATGATAGGCTGTCGGCATTTATCATTACACAAGCAGTTCTTGTGAACTGCTTGTGCAATGCCGCCCCTGCAGATTCGCGGCCAATCAACCACTAGCATGGGGGTGTCAATCAGCCCGATCGTATAGGATCGGGCGGATTGATGTCTGCAGCCTCAGAGCAGGCGGACAAGCTATGGAGCAGCGCTCTTTAAACCGCTGCTTCATAACTACATTCAGAGCTTGATAATTCGGCCCCTAAAACTTTACATTTCTTTGTATATTATATAATAATTATTTCTATATAATAGAAATATATTAATATTATTAAAACTACTAATATAGGTGGTGATTATAATCGATTGTTTGATAACTATTAGCATGTTAACAACTGCCCATGAATGGATTTCGATGTCAACATGATCACAATCAGCATAATTTTTTTCCATTATCACTTTGGTAAAAAATGGCCCTACACTTGTTATACATCCGTCCTATTTTTCTAATCTCAATCCAAATTCTCAATACTTAAAGGGACAGTAAACATTGTAACAAATGTTACATAATTCTGCACTATCACATAAGCTGTATTGTTGTCCTCTTTGGCACTACAGTTCTTTTAAAAACGGCATTGTGGGCTTGCTGTTTAACCACACCGCACTCATTTTCGCCCGTTAAATAATTGAAGCGCCTTCCCATGATTGGTAAAGCTGTTGGTTGCATTGCCCATCATGGAAGGGTGCTACATATACGGCTAGATTACGAGTTGTGCGTTAAGGTAAAAAAGCAGCGTTAACAGGTCCTAACGCTGCTTTTTTACGCCCACTAGTATTATAAGTCTTGCAGGTATAGGAGCACCGCACACTTTGTTGGCCTTACTGCAAACCGACTTACGTAAAGTTCGTAAAGCCTTTATTCTATGGGACTTCCATAGTACCGGAATTACGAGTTTGTCCTGGGAGGCCAAAAAGTGAGCGGTACAGCCTATTCTACAAGATTCGTAACGCATTTTAAAGTCAGTAGTTATGAGTTTTACACTACAACGCCGTAGCATAAAACTCATAACTAAAGTGCTAAAAAGTACACTAACACCCATAAACTACCTATTAACCCCTAAACCGAGGCCCTCCCGCATCGAAAATACTACAATAAATTTTTTAACCCCTAATCTGCTGCTCCGGACATCGCCGTCACATACATTATACTTATTATCCCCTAATCTGCTGCCCCCAACATCGCCGACACCTACTTTATATTTATTAACCCCTAATCTCCCTCCCCAATGTTGCCGCAACCGAACTACATTTATTAACCCCTAATCTGCCGCCCCCAACGTCACCGCCACTATATTATATTTATTAACCCCTAAATCTAAGTCTAACCCTAACCCTAACAGCCCCTAACTTAAATATAATTTAAATAAATCTAAATAAAATTAATATCATTACCTAAATTATTCCTATTTAAAACTAAATACTTACCTATAAAATAAACCCTAAGCTAGCTACAATATAACTAATAGTTACATTGCAGCCAGTGGTGGATCCAGAGCCTGGTCTCGGGAGGGGCACTTCCAGATTTTTATATGTGTATATATATATATATATATATATATATATATATATATATATATATATGTGTGTGTGTGTGTGTGTGTATATATATATATATATATATATATATATACACATATATGTGTGTGTGTGTGTATGTGTATATATATATATATATATATATATATATACACACACAGTATATATTAAAATAATAACTGTCTGACTGCAGTGAATGAGTTTGTGCAGTGTGAGAGTGTGACTGTCAGAGACTGTTTAATAAGGGGTTAATGCAGCTGTCAAATACAGATAAATTGGGTTAAACTACTAAACTAGTGACTTTACAAGCCTTCCTAACAAAATAACTACCTCCTCCAAGGTAGATATATGACAAAAGGAATACACTGGTGAAGGAAGCGCTAAAAGCTGTAAGTTTAAAAAACACACAAATATCAATGTGACAACTAATTTAAAAATAATGCACTCATAAATAAAAATATGCATCTAACATGTTGAAACACTGGGAGACATCCCAGTGTATCAACAACAACATATTAGATGTGTTGTTATTAACTTTTTTATTTATGAGTGCATTCTTATTAAAATAGTTGTATAATTGTTTTGGGTGTCTTTTTAAACTTACAGCTTTTAGCACCTTCCTTCACCAATGAGTATTCCTTAATGCAGCTGATGCAGGTGTTCCCAGGGCCAGGCTGAGGCTCGCTCCCTAGTCCCTCCACTATCACGTGTCACGTGACGTGTAAGAAGAAGTTGAACAGAACAGACACCGATTCAGTCTACACTCTACTCACTCAGTGAGTGACGTCACTCACGTAAGCCGCCAGCCCGCCCCACCTGACCTGACCCGGCCCGCCGCTGCGCCGCATCATAACTATCTATGATCTGTGTAATTCCATCCTGACTCAGACTGGAGACTGAGTGACCTGACCTCCTTCCCTGGCTGACCCAGCGGCCAGCCCAGTGGTGGCCCGTCCGACTCCGGCCGGCCCCCGCCGCCCGCCGCCTCATTGACACTGTGAGTGACTGAGCCTGTGACTGTGAGTGACAATTTAACAGACACAGACTCAGTCAGTCACTGTCTCTGAGTCACCCGGCCCTGATAGGGAAGCCCTCTCTCACTATATTCTCGGGGGGGGGGGCAACTGCCCAATTGCCCCGTTGCCCCCCCCTGGATCCGCCACTGATTGCAGCTAGCTTAGGGTTTATTTTTATTTTACAGGCAAGTTTGTATTTATTTTAACTAGGTAGAATAATTACTAAATAGTTACCTAGCTAAAATAAATACAAATTTACATGTAAAATAAAACCTAACCTAAGTTACACTAACACCTAACCTTACACTATAATTAAATAAATTCCCAACATTAAATACAATTAAATAAATTAAATAAAATTAGCTAAATTACAAAAAAAAACAAAACACTAAATTATAGAAAATAAAAAACAAATTACAGATCTTTAAACTAATTACACCTAATCTAATAGCCCTATCAAAATAAAAAAGCCCCCCAAAAATAAACCCCCCTAGCCTAAACTAAACTACCAATAGCCCTTAAAAGGGCCTTTTGCAGGGCATTGCCCCAAAGAAATCAGCTCTTTTTCCTGTAAAAAAAAATACAAACACCCCCCAACAGTAAAACCCACCACCCACACAAACAACACCCCAAATAAAAGCCTAACTTAAAAAAAAAATTTATGCTTACCTGATAAATTGATTTCTATGGTAAGACGAGTCCACAGATTAATCCTTTACTTGTGGGATATTATCCTTCCCTACAGGAAGTGGCAAAGAGCACCACAGCAGAGCTGTCTATATAGCTCCTCCCTTAGCTCCACCCCCCAGTCATTCAACCAAAGGTACAGGAAGAAAAAGGAGAAACTACAAGGTGCAGAGGTGACTGAGTTTAAATAAAAAAATACAATCTGTCTTAAAATGACAGGGCGGGACGTAGACTCGTCTTACCATAGAAGAAATCAATTTATCAGGTAAGCATCAATTTAGTTTTCTTCTATAAAGGTAAGACGAGTCCACGGATTCATGCTTTACTTGTGGGATACAATACCAAAGCTACAGGACACGGATGAACGGGAGGGACAAGACAGATGGTTAAACAGAAGGCACCACTGCTTGAAGAACTTTTCTCCCAAAAATAGCCGCCGAAGAAGCAAAGGTATCAAATTTGGAAAATTTGGAAAAGGTATGAAGCGAAGACCAAGTCGCAGCCTTACAAATCTGTTCAACAGAACCTCATTTTTAAAAATCCATGTGGAAGCTACCGCTCTAGTAGAGTGAGCTGTAATTCTTTCAGGAGGCTGCTGTCCAGCAGTCTCGTATGCCAAACGGATGATGCTTTTCAGCCAAAAGGCAAGGAGAGGTAGCCGTAGCTTTTTGACCTCTACGTTTTCAAGAATAGACAACAAACAAAGAAGATGTTTGACCAAAATCTTTGGTCGCTTGCAAGTAAAACTTCAAAGCAAGAAGCACGTCCAAGATGTGCAACAGACGCTCCTTCTTAGAGGAAGGATTAGGACACAGAGAAGGAACAACAATTTCCTGATTGATATTCCTATTAGTTACAACCTTAGGAAGGAATCCAGGTTTGGTACGCAAAACAACCTTATCAGCATGGAAAACAAGATAAGGCGAGTTGCATTGCAATGCAGATAGTTCAGAGCAGGTGCTATCAAAATCATGGAAGGTCTCTCCTGTTTGATTCTGGCAATCAAACGAGGAAGGAGAGAAAATGGTGGAAACACATAAGCCAGGTTGAACGACCAGGGTACTGCTAGAGCATCTATCAGTACTGCCTGAGGATCCCTTGACCCGTAACAAGGAAGTTTGGCGTTCTGACGAGACACCATCAGATCCAATTCTGGTGTGCCCCATTGCTGAATCAATTGTGCAAACACCTCCGGATGGAGTTCCCACTCCCCCGGATGAAAAGTCTGACGACTTAGAAAATCTGCTTCCCAGTTCTCCACTCCTGGGATATAGATTGCTGATAGATGGCAAGAGTGAGTCTCTGCCCATCAAATTATTTTGGTAACCTCTATCATCGCTAGAGAACTCTTTGTTACCCCTTGATGATTGATATATGCTACAGTCGTGATATTGTCCGACTGGAATCTTATGAATCTGGCCGAAACCAGCTGAGGCCACGCCTGAAGCGCGTTGAATATCGCTCTCAGTTCTAGAATATTTATCAGGAGGAAAGCCTCCTCCTGAGTCCACAAACCCTGTGCTTTCAGGGAATTCCAGACTGCACCCCAGCCCAATAGGCTGGTGTCCGTCGTCACTATGACCCACACTGGCCTGCGGAAACACATTCCCTGGGACAGATGATCCTGATTTATCTGAGGAGATAGATCTGCAAAATCCCCATTCCACTGTTTGAGCATGCATAGTTGCAGTGGTCTGAGATGCAAGCGAGCAAATGGAACTATGTCCATTGCCGCTACCATTAGTCCGATTACCTCCATACACTGAGCCACTGACGGCCGAGGAATGGAATGATTTCCTGACCTCCGTCAGAAAAATCTTCATGATTGAAGAATTAAAAACTAATATTTTATCACCTCTTTCACTTTACCCTTCCTAGTACTTAGAGTAGGCAAAGAGAATGACTGGGGGGTGGAGCTAAGGGAGGAGCTATATAGACAGCTCTGCTGTGGTGCTCTTTGCCACTTCCTGTAGGGAAGGATAATATCCCACAAGTAAAGGGTGAATCCGTGGAATCGTCTTACCTTTATAGAAGAAACTAAGCTCCCCATTGCCCTGAAAAGGGCATTTGGATGGGCATTGCCCTTAAAAGGGGATTTAGCTCTATTGCAGGCCAAAAGACCTAATATAAAAAATAAACCCACCCAATACACCCTTAAAAAATCCTTTCACTAACCCCCGAAGATTCAGTTACCGGGAGAAGTCTTCATCCAAGCGGCAAGATGTCCTCAACGAAGCCGGCAGAAGTGGTCCTCCAGATGGGCAGAAGTGGTCCTCCAGATGGGCAGAAGTGGTCCTCCAGATGGGCAGAAGTGGTCCTCCAGATGGGCAGAAGTCTTCATTTAGACGGCATCTTCTATCTTCATCCATCCGGCGTGGAGCGCCTCCATCTTCAAGACATCCGGCGCGGAGCATCCTCTTCCAACGGCGTCTTCTTGCAGAATGAATATCTCTTTAAGTGACGTCAGCCAATCGGAAATTAAGGTAGAAAAATCCTATTGGCTGATGCAATCAGCCAATAGGATTGAGCTCGCAATCTATTGGCTGATTGGAACAGCCAATAGAATGCCAGCTCAATCAGGATTTTTTCTACCTTAATTCCGATTGGCTGGTAGAATTCTATCAGCCAATCAGAATCTAAGGGACGCCATCTTGGATGACGTCACAAAGAGATATTCATTCTGCAAGCAGACGTCGTTAGAAGAGGATGCTCCGCACCGGATGTCTTGAAGATGGAGCCGCTCCACGCCGGATGGATGAAGATAGAAGATGCCGTCTGGATGAAGACTTCATCCCGTCTGGAGGACCACTTCTCCCGGCTTCGTTGAGGACATCTTGCCGCTTGGATGAAGACTTCTCCCGGTAAGTAAATCTTCAGGGGTTAGTGTTAGGATTTTTTAAGGGTGTATTGGGAGGGTTTATTTTTTAGGTTAGGGCTTTGGGCTGCAATAGAGCTAAATGCCCTTTTAAGGGTAATGCCCATCCAAATGCCCTTTTCAGGGCAATGGGGAGCTTAGGTTTTTTTAGTTAGGCTTCTATTTGGGGGTTGGTTATGTGGGTGGTGGGCTTTACTGTTGGGGGGGTGTTTGTATTTTTTTTTTACAGGAAAAAGAGCTGATTTCTTTGGGGCAATGCCCCACAAAAGGCCCTTTTAAGGGCTATTGGTAGTTTAGTTTAGGCTAGGGTTTTTTTATTTTGGGGTTTTTTTTTTATTTTGATAGGGCTATTAGATTAGGTGTAATTAGTTTAAAGATCTGTCATTTGTTTTTTTATTTTCTGTAATTTAGCTCATTTTATTTAATTTATTTAAATGTATTTAATGTAGGGAATTTATTTAATTTATAGTGTAAGGTTAGTGTAACTTAGGTTAAGTTTTATTTTACAGGTAAATTTGTATTTATTTTAGCTAGGTAGTTATTAAATAGTTAATAACTATTTAGTAACTATTCTACCTAGTTAATATAAATACAAACTTGCCTGTAAAATAAAAATAAACCCTAAGCTAGCTACAATGTAACTATTAGTTATATTGTAGCTAGCTTAGGGTTTATTTTATAGGTATTTAGTTTTAAATAGGAATAATTTAGGTAATGACATTAATTTTATTTAGATTTATTTAAATTATATTTAAGTTAGGGGCTGTTAGGGTTAGACTTAGATTTAGGGGTTAATAAATATAATATAGTGGCGGCAACGTTGGGGGCAGCAGATTAGGGGTTAATAAGTATAATGTAGGTGGCGGCGATGTCCGGAGCGGCAGATTAGGGGTTAATAAATGTAGGTAGGTTGCGGCGACATTTGGGAAGGAAGATTAGGGGTTAATAAAAATAATGTAGGTGCCGGCGATGTTGAGGGCAGCAGATTAGGGGTTAATAAGTATAATGTAGGTGGCGGCGATGTCCGGAGCGGCAGATTAGGGGTTAATAAGTGTAAGAATAGGGGTGTTTAGACTCTGGGTTCATGTTAGGGTGTTAGGTGTAAACATAAAATGTGTTTCCCCATAGGAATCAATGGGGCTGCATTACTGAGCTTTACGCTGCTTTATTGCAGGTGTTAGGCTTTTTTTCAGCCGGCTCTCCCCATTGATGTCTATGGGGAAATCATGCACAAGCACGTACAACCAGCTCACCGCTGACTTAAACAGCGATGGTATTGGAGTGCAGTATGGAGCACAATTTTGCTCTACACTCACTTCTTGCCTTTTAACACCGGGTTTGTAAAAACCCATAATACCAACGCTGTAGGTAAGTGAGCGGTGAGAAAAAACTGCATGGTAGCACCGCAGAGCTCATAACGCAAAATTCGTAATCTACCCGATAGTTATTTATTATGAAACAATTTTTTAAAACTTTACTGCCCCTTTAAAGCCACATAAAACCCCAAATGTTTTTTTATTATTATTGAAACAGAACATGCAATTTTACACAACTTTCCAATTTAAATCAAAACTATCCCCTGACTAAGATGATAGCACCCTTAATAAATACTTCAACAGTCAGTGTGAACAGTAAAAGTCTCAAGTATAGGGAATTCCCATCAATATGAATATGTATAAATCATCACTCATATTCAAGGCTGCCCATCCAAGGGTTGGCATGATATTTCTGTTCATGGCACATTTTAAGGAATCCTTAGTATCTTTATGTTTTTGTTTCACTTTGGCTACATATATTTTGCTTACGTGCAGGTGGGCAGAAACTTCTTCAAAAAGGCTGTTTCCTATGGTCTTTCTTTACCTGTTAACTCAGTCTGAATGTTCAAAAACCAGGTGTTTTAGATTTACCGAAGACATAACTTAGATAGCATAACTAATTCATACATCTGTGCTTCTAATAGATTTGAATGCCATTGAAATGAAAGCATAACAAACTTCAATGGAAGCCTTCCTTTTGCTACGTTGTGCATAGCTTACTAAAACAGCAATATTTTTACCTTGCATTGTGTTTTTTGTGTAACTTTTCTATATGCCTGATGAAATAGCTATTACAAGAGAAACATAATGCAGATTTATTAATATAATAAAGTATACAAACTTTAGTAAATGTACTGTGACTGGTTTTTATTTTCACTAAATAGTGGTAGTAAACTTAATACCAAATATTTCCTGACAGAAAGCAGGATCCTTTAGACCACAGATCAATATTTTAGAAGCTTTAATGGCTGCATATAACGGTATGGCTATTAAACACATAAATAATAATAATATATTTCTTAAAAACTGTCCAGTGACATAGAGGGTACCATGCAACCTTACCTAAATCTGGCCCTATCTGCTGTTCTTCCCTGTAGATTGCCTACCAGAAGCCCCCAATCCCTCAGAGCTATGAATACGGCATAAAGCCGAAATGTGTAAGCAGAGTCACATGCACACCTCCTATTCCGTTTGGAACCTTCTTTGACAATCTGTATTTTTTTTAACTTGGATTAAATAAAGACATTGTTTTATTATAGCATTGCAGCAGATTCCTTTTCTTTTGTCTGCATCAAATTCCATCCTTCTGCTGCATGCTAATGAGAATATTTCCCTACGCTTGCCTTGGACCAGCCTCAGTGTTGCCGTCACAGCGCTACGTATACCACATGTTTCCTGAAGGTAAAGGATAGCCGACGGTGGCTAGAGACGAACGCTGACATTCTAACAGTGTGTCTCTTCATGAAGAGGATCAGTGTTTCTTTGACACTTAAAGAAAGTATGCCCTTATGTTTGTTTAATACAGACTGCAGTGATTATACTTCATTACCGGACTTGTTTTGGTTGGGCACGCACTTTTTGAGGCTATGGGTCCTATAGACATTGTATGGGGTGTATAACTACCAAGTGAAACTATTTTCTTTATTGCTACTGCAACAAATATAGACAACAACAACTGGAAGAAACCATTATGATAGATTCATTACAGTCCATCGCTTTCACTCTTCAACTCCACATGGCCCTGCCAGTGGCATGCAAGGTCCTGCACCACTTGCCATGGCCCTCCCACAAATTACTAGTGGTCCTGAAATTAGTGAATAAGCACCACTAGGGGTGCGAAACGCGTTAGACTGCTTGCCTCCCTGTCTGCCCTCTGTTTGGGAACACTATGGCCTAGATTTAGAGTTCGGCGGTAGCCGTCAAAACCAGCGTTAGAGGCTCCTAACGCTGGTTTTGGGCGCCCGCTGGTATTTGGAGTCAGTGATTAAAGGGTCTAACGCTCACTTTACAGCCGCGACTTTTCCATACCGCAGATCCCCCTACGCCATTTGCGTAGCCTATCTTTTCAATGGGATCTTTCTAACGCCGGTATTTAGAGTCGTTTCTGCAGTGAGCGTTAGAGCTCTAACGACAAGATTCCAGCCGCCTGAAAATAGCAGGAGTTAAGAGCTTTCTGGCTAACGCCGGTTTATAAAGCTCTTAACTACTGTACCCTAAAGTACACTAACACCCATAAACTACCTATGTACCCCTAAACCGAGGTCCCCCCACATCGCCGCCACTCGATTAAAATTTTTAACCCCTAATCTTCCGACCGCCACCTACGTTATACTTATGTACCCCTAATCTGCTGCCCCTAACCCCGCCGACCCCTATATTACATTTATTAACCCCTAATCTGCCCCCCACAACGTCGCCGCAAGCTACTTAAAATAATTAACCCCTAATCTTCCGACCGCAAATCGCCGCCACCTACGTTATCCCTATGTACCCCTAATCTGCTACCCCTAACACCGCCGACCCCTATATTATATTTATTAACCCCTAATCTGCCCCCCTCAACGTCGCCGACACCTGCCTACACTTATTAACCCCTAATCTGCCGAGCGGACCTGAGCGCTACTATAATAAAGTTATTAACCCCTAATCCGTCTCACTAACCCTATAATAAATAGTATTAACCCCTAATCTGCCCTCCCTAACATCGCCGACACCTAACTTCAATTATTAACCCCTAATCTGCCGACCGGAGCTCACCGCTATTCTAATAAATGTATTAACCCCTAAAGCTAAGTCTAACCCTAACACTAACACCCCCCTAAGTTAAATATAATTTTTATCTAACGAAATAAATTAACTCTTATTAAATAAATGATTCCTATTTAAAGCTAAATACTTACCTGTAAAATACATCCTAATATAGCTAAAATATAAATTATAATTATATTATAGCTATTTTAGGATTAATATTTATTTTACAGGTAACTTTGTAATTATTTTAACCAGGTACAATAGCTATTAAATAGTTAAGAACTATTTAATAGCTAAAATAGTTAAAATAATAACAAAATTACCTGTAAAATAAGTCCTAACCTAAGATATAATTAAACCTACCACTACCCTATCAATAAAATAATTAAATAAACTACCTACAATTACCTACAATTAACCTAACACTACACTATCAATAAATTAATTAAACACAATTCCTACAAATAAATACAATTAAATAAACTAGCTAAAGTACAAAAAATAAAAAAGATCTAAGTTACAGAAAATAAAAAAATATTTACAAACATAATAAAAATATTACAACAATTTTAAACTAATTACACCTACTCTAAGCCCCCTAATAAAATAACAAAGCCCCCCAAAATAAAAAATTCCCTACCCTATTCTAAATTAAAAAAGTTACAAGCTCTTTTACCTTACCAGCCCTGAACAGGGCCCTTTGCGGGGCATGCCCCAAGAATTTCAGCTCTTTTGCCTGTAAAAGAATAAATACAATACCCCCCCCCCCAACATTACAACCCACCACCCACATACCCCTAATCTAACCCAAACCCCCCTTAAATAAACCTAACACTAATCCCCTGAAGATCTTCCTACCTTGTCTTCACCATCCAGGTTCACCGATCCGTCCTGAAGAGCTCCTCCGATGTCCTGATCCAAGCCCAAGCGGGGGCTGAAGAGGTCCATGATCCGGTCAAAGTCTTCATCCAAGCGGGGCAGAAGAGGATCTTCCATCCGATTGAAGTCATCATCCAGGCGGCATCTTCGATCTTCTTCCATCCGGAGCGAAGAGGCAGGATCCTGAAGACATCCAGCGCGGAACATCCATCCGGACCGACGACTGAACGACGAATGACTGTTCCTTTAAGGGACGTCATCCAAGATGGCGTCCCTCGAATTCCGATTGGCTGATAGGATTCTATCAGCCAATCGGAATTAAGGTAGGAATTTTCTGATTGACTGATGGAATCAGCCAATCAGAATCAAGTTCAATCCGATTGGCTGATCCAATCAGCCAATCAGATTGAGCTCGCATTCTATTGGCTGTTCCGATCAGCCAATAGAATGCGAGCTCAATCTGATTGGCTGATTGGATCGGCCAATCGGATTGAACTAGATTCTGATTGGCTGATTCCATCAGCCAATCAGAAAATTCCTACCTTAATTCCGATTGGCTGATAGAATCCTATCAGCCAATCGGAATTCGAGGGACGCCATCTTGGATGACGTCCCTTAAAGGAACAGTCATTCGTCGTTCAGTCGTCGGTCCGGATGGATGTTCCGCGCTGGATGTCTTCAGGATCCTGCCTCTTCGCTCCGGATGGAAGAAGATCGAAGATGCCGCCTGGATGATGACTTCAATCGGATGGAAGATCCTCTTCTGCCCCGCTTGGATGAAGACTTTGACCGGATCATGGACCTCTTCAGCCCCCGCTTGGGCTTGGATCAGGACATCGGAGGAGCTCTTCAGGACGGATCGGTGAACCTGGTATGGTGAAGACAAGGTAGGAAGATCTTCAGGGGCTTAGTGTTAGGTTTATTTAAGGGGGGTTTGGGTTAGATTAGGGGTATGTGGGTGGTGGGTTGTAATGTTGGGGGGGGGGTATTGTATTTATTCTTTTACAGGCAAAAGAGCTGAAATTCTTGGGGCATGCCCCGCAAAGGGCCCTGTTCAGGGCTGGTAAGGTAAAAGAGCTTGTAACTTTTTTAATTTAGAATAGGGTAGGGAATTTTTTATTTTGGGGGGCTTTGTTATTTTATTAGGGGGCTTAGAGTAGGTGTAATTAGTTTAAAATTGTTGTAATATTTTTATTATGTTTGTAAATATTTTTTTTTTTTCTGTAACTTAGATCTTTTTTATTTTTTGTACTTTAGCTAGTTTATTTAATTGTATTTATTTGTAGGAATTGTGTTTAATTAATTTATTGATAGTGTAGTGTTAGGTTAATTGTAGGTAATTGTAGGTAGTTTATTTAATTATTTTATTGATAGGGTAGTGGTAGGTTTAATTATATCTTAGGTTAGGACTTATTTTACAGGTAATTTTGTTATTATTTTAACTATTTTAGCTATTAAATAGTTCTTAACTATTTAATAGCTATTGTACCTGGTTAAAATAATTACAAAGTTACCTGTAAAATAAATATAAATCCTAAAATAGCTATAATATAATTATAATTTATATTGTAGCTATATTAGGATTTATTTTACAGGTAAGTATTTAGCTTTAAATAGGAATCATTTATTTAATAAGAGTTAATTTATTTCGTTAGATAAAAATTATATTTAACTTAGGGGGGTGTTAGTGTTAGGGTTAGACTTAGCTTTAGGGGTTAATACATTTATTAGAATAGCGGTGAGCTCCGGTCCGCAGATTAGGGGTTAATAATTGAAGTTAGGTGTCGGCGATGTTAGGGAGGGCAGATTAGGGGTTAATACTATTTATGATAGGGTTAGTGAGACGGATTAGGGGTTAATAACTTTATTATAGTAGCGCTCAGGTCCGCTCGGCAGATTAGGGGTTAATAAGTGTAGGCAGGTGTCGGCGACGTTGTGGGGGGCAGATTAGGGGTTAATAAATATAACATAGGGGTCGGCGATGTTAGGGCAGCAGATTAGGGGTACATAGGGATAACGTAGGTTGCGGCGGTTTACGGAGCGGAAGATTAGGGGTTAAAACTGTAATGCAGGGGTCAGCGATAGCGGGGGCGGCAGATTAGGGGTTAATAAGTGTAAGGTTAGGGGTGTTTAGACTCGGGGTACATGTTAGAGTGTTAGGTGCAGACGTAGGAAGTGTTTCCCCATAGGAAACAATGGGGCTGCGTTAGGAGCTGAACGCTGCTTTTTTGCAGGTGTTAGGTTTTTTTTCAGCTCAAACAGCCCCATTGTTTCCTATGGGGATATCGTGCACGAGCACGTTTTTGAGGCTGGCCGCGTCCGTAAGCAACTCTGGTATCGAGAGTTGCATTTGCGGTAAAAATGCCCTACGCTCCTTTTTTGGAGCCTAACGCAGCATTTGTTTTAACTCTCGATACCAGAGTTAAATTTATGGTGCGGCCAGAAAAAAGCCCGCGGAGCGTTAACAGCCCTTTTACCGCCGAACTCTAAATCTAGGCCCCAATGTTTTATCTTTTGTACAATAAAAGGTATGTTTTAATATTTTGTTTAACCTTGAGTGCCCGCATTCATTTTCTCCTGAAATTGCCCCCACATTAAGTGCTAGAGACTCCACTATGTCTTAAAGAACTTTTGACAAATATAAAATATATGAATGCTGAAAAAATTGGAAATGGAACTAGAACAAAAAATAACTAGATGTGCATTCAGGCAAATGTTTCAAAACACAAAACGAGCAGCCACTTTAACAAATAAATGAAGGAACAAGAGATGGAGCAGCAAATAAAATGTGTTCCTTCATTAATGCAGTTAGAACTGTTACATTTAAGGCAGGAAAGGATTTTCTATGGGTGGGAAAAGGATGAAAAACCGATTTACACTATTCAGGTCACAGGTGGAAAATGTTTAAAAAGTTCAGATTTACACTTTTCAATAACAATATCCAGTAATGGCCTTGAGAGTTGGTTGACTCCTCTGTCAGCCAAAAATTATGTAAACTTCACTTTTGTTCTTGATCCTGTTGCCATAAAATATTAAAAAACATAATTTATATATTACCTGAAAAACTAATTTATTTGATGGTGACAAGAGTCCACAATCTGTTACGGTATGGGATATACATTCCTGTCAGGAGGAGTCACAGTTTCCCAAACCTCAAAAGCCTATAAAACCTCTCCCACCTCTCTCATACCTCACTTTAACATATAGCCAAGTGGTGAGGTGTTAGAAGGAGTAAAAGCCAAAATGAGGAGCAGGAAAATAGAAGTGCTTTAAACAAACAATAACCCCAAACGGGACTCTCGCCACCATGAAAGAATTTAATTTATCAGATAAGATATAAATTATGTTTTCTTTCATATAGGTGGTGAGAGTCCACGAGTTCTTGGGTATGGGATATAATACCCAAGATGTAATAGTCCACAAGTAACAATAAAGGGAGGGATTAAAATAAAAACAGCTTTATTTCGATGAGAAATAAATCCATTTTCTCTGAAAAAGGGCACGCTAGTGTGTGCGCATACGTTGACATGCCATCCGACCGTTAGTTTGACGAGTGCGTATTATGTTGAGCTGTTGTATTTTAAATGTTGCATCAAGTTTCAAAATTAATTGGAAGTGCTAGCTTAACAAGTATTATAAGTGTCAGTTATATATGCGTACATTTTGACGCGCGTTTCTTGCATGTAATATGGCAAGCAAACCCGACATTTTATGCGTCAGTTTTGACATGCGTTTAGGATTATTTGTTTGCCATGAAAAAAGGCAAGGGGAATAGTAAGTATCTGTCTCATTTTAAAAGTGCCCATAAACATAGCTGTAAGTGTCTATTAAAAAAATATACTTACCCATAGACACTCATCCACTTAGTAGCAGACAACACACTCGTCCACTTAGTAGCAGACAGCCAAATCAGCAGAGGTAATAGAATAGGAGTATAATATTGATCTGTAAAGGGAGGCAGAAGACGAGTATCTGTGACCAAATTTACAGAGAGCCCATAAAGTGAAAACATTGAATCATGAGGCAGTACTCCAATCACATCCATCTGACAAGCACTGTACTCTGAGTGGAACTGGGCTTCAATATGCTATAAAGCACCTTTCACTGAAGAAATCAAGCACATGAATATAATTCAACCACCTCCAACAGAGACAAAGTTTAAAACGGAGGTATCAGTGAGGTGGGAGGGGTTATATAGGCTTTTAAAGTTTGGGAAAACTTTGCCTCCTCATGGTAGGAATGTATATCCCATACATAAAAGCTCGTGGACTCTCGCCAACTATATGAAAGAAATATGCTGCTGCTGGTTTGTAGCAGTAACACCAACTACTAGTAATTTTAAGCTGCTTTCAAGCCGTTCATTTACTGCCTAGAAGATAGCCCTTGTAGGAAATAAAGCTTTAATGAATGAATAATTCAAAAATTCTGACCAGCTGAAAGACCCCATGAAGAAGGAATGTTTTTTCACAACAAATAAATCTTCAGGAACACAATTTTTTGTCTGTGTGCACATCTAAAAAATCATAGCACATTAGAAAATCTAACAAAGTATTATTATGATTGCAATTAACAAGCAATGCTTTTTGATAAATCAGTTGTATAAAATAACTATAATATAACTTCCATAATTTCTAACTAAATGAGAGATAAAGATTGTAAGTATATAAAGTATGTAGTAACGTGGGAACTCACAAAAATGCTGGTTCATAGTATCAGTGCGTGCAGCAAGAGTTAAACGTCACTGAGATCCATCAGACACTCATCTGCAAGTCTCAGACAAACATATTTTAGTCATTAAGGAGGAGGATATTGTTAGTTCCTGCTTGTAGATAACTTAACATCTTCCATTCCTGAGAATTTCACCCATGCAGAGAAAATTCAGCAAACTGAGGAGCCCTTTCTGAGGAATTGGCCATATCCGGACTGAAGAATAACATATCAGAGGAAAAGTGAATATAAACATGCACAAACATGAAATTATCACTTTCTACTCTCTGTCTCTCAGTCTGTCTATAGTATACCCCCCCCCCCCCCACACACACAAATTATATATATATATATATATATATATATATATATAAATACACACACACACATACATATACACACACACACTAATCTATCTATATATATCTATATATATATATACACATACAGTATATATATATATATATATATATACACACACACAC
>NC_069501.1:536454540-536569540 GCF_027579735.1 Bombina bombina | reverse complement strand
CCACTGCTTGTCTAGGGGTATAAATGTATATTTTTGCAAAAATCCATCAAATATATATTTAAAAATCTTTTGAAGAATACATAGAACATATTCTGCTATGTGCAGAACATTGGATTATGAAATATGCAATATCTTCTTATGTTGCGCTTTTAAATAACCGTGATTGCGTTTGCGCCTATTAAAATTTTCCGGCTTCATCAAAGTCGATGGGGAAATGTGATTTTGCATCTGCAACTTCTCAAAGTCTATTTGTTACCATGACTTTGCAAATGCAAGAGCACAAACTTTTTACTTTCAACTTGTAATATGAGCGTGAATCCCAGAACGCAAAAAAAAATAAGTCTATTGGTTTTAAAACTTGAACATGAGCACAAACTACTGCTTCACTCATAATCTAGTACTTAGGCCCATATTTATCAAGCTCCGTACGGAGCGTGAAGGGTCGTGTTTCTGGCGAATCTTCAGACTCGCCAGAAACACAAGTTATGAAGCAGCGGTCTAAAGACCACTGCTCCATAACCCTGTCCGCCTGCTCTGAGCAGGCGGACAGGTATCGCCAGAAATCAACCCAGAAATCAACCCGATCGCAAGACCTTTGATAAAAAGAGGCCTTAGTGTTTAATGAATGCAATAGAAACAGGAAGTTAGTTTTTCCCATGCTCAGAAGAGGCAGAATACTAACATGTCAGCTCTCATAGCTCCCTGAGGGCAAGGGCTACAGTGAGAGTATCTAAGTGCTAATTGTGCAAGAAAAACAGTAAATCTGTTTTTGTGCGTGTTTACTTTGATTTAACATATTTGTTTTTACTAAAGGAGCACTGTTTCATATCCCTTTAACCTCTTAAGGACATATGACGGAATTTTTCCGTCATAAAACAATTGAGCAAACAGAAAGCTGTGTCCTTAAAGGGTTAAGCATCAAGTCCTAATGTTTGTTCTGGGACTTACAAGGGAACATGCATCTTGGCTACATTTATTTATCATAGAACCTATCCGCCTATGAACACGGCTATTTTTCATTGTTGTGCTGCAAACATTTATCACTGCACAAGTGGCCACTTTTGCAATGACGCCCCTTGCTCTTGCTCAATCAATTGCAAAAGAGCAGAGCCTGTCAATCACCCCAGTCAGATTAGTCTGGAGCACTGGTTTTCAAACCTGTGCTCAGGCCTCCCCAACAGTCCAGGTTTTCAGGATTAACTTGGATGAGAGCAGGTAAAATAACCATGTTTACTAACAGCTGATTGGTTCACCTTGGCTCTAGTTCAGATATCCTAAAAATGTTGCCTGTTAGTGAGGCCTGAGGACAGGAGTGATCCTAAACCACCAGCTCAGAGCTGGTGGAGTGGATAAGAAACAGCTGTCTTAGCTTTCAGCTGCAGGCTCCCTTATGCATCTGCAGTTTGATAAATCAAGCCCACTGTCGCTTTATTTTCCTCCTCATTTCAAGGATGTTTAAGATGATGAAATTCTATGAGATTCTGTACAAAATCCCACAAGCTCACAGTAACGCAAATGGTAAACTTGGCATTTCTTAGCATGCAGATGACAGTAAAAATAGTAGCTGATTGGTAACTGCCCACAGACCTTCTGCTCTGGTCAGCTGATCTTAGCTTTTAAATAAAATAAAGCCCAAGTATATATATATATATATATATATATATAAAATAAAACTTTTTCTCTCTCTCAGTTGCACCAGAGAAATTAAGAAACTATATTGGGTAACATATCCGTTTAAGTATCATCTGACTAACAAAAGCAGGCTTCATTCCATTTAATACCAACATTCTTGCCACGTGTATCAAATGTCCAATGATCTATTAATCCTTATTTTTGATCCTTGCCTACATTTTACAAAAAAAAAATATTGTTCGTAAAGGAGCTCTTAATAATTTAAAGGGACAGTCTACACCAGAATTTTTATTGTTTTAAAAGATAGATAATCCCTTTATTACCCATTCCTTAAATTTGCATAACCAACAGTTATATTAATACACTTTTTACCTCTGTGATTACATTGTATCTAAGCCTCTGCAAACTGCCCCCTTATTTCAGTTCTTTTGACAGACTTGCATTTTAGCCAATAAGTGCTGACTCCTAGGTAACTCCACGTGTGTGAGCACAATGTTATCTATACAACACACATGAACTAACACCCTCTAGTGGTGAAAAACTGTCAACATGAATTCAGATAAGAGGCGGCCTTCAAGGTCTAAGAAATTAGCTAATGAAACTTCAAGGTTTAGTTTTCAACTAAGAATACCAAGAGAACAAAGCAAAATTGGTGATAAAAGTAAACTGGAAAGTTGTTTAAAATGACATGCCCTATCTGAATCATGAAAGTTTATTTTGGACTAGACTGTCCCTTTAAGTCTGTTTTTACTTTTGGTAATATGCAGATTTTTGTATGAAACACACAAATTAATGTGTGTTGTGTAACATGATTTCTAAGATCAAATACAGTGAAGGTTTTTAGAAAAAAAAAAAAAAAAACAGAAAAACATGATTTACTCATCTTTGCCTGGGAATTATTGAAATAACAATCATTCCTTTTTTTTTTTTACTCAATACAGCTGTACAGTAATGCTTTCAACTTATCTATGTAATGCAGAACAGTGACTAAATGTGTACAAAGAAGACAGTACACCACAACCCATTACTTATATAATATAAATCCAATTGAATAACGGCAGATATATTGATATGTATCCTTTTACAACATTTATTTAGCGTATGCATAATGCAGAACAGTGCATAAATATATCTGCTACACACTTAGCGGAGTGACTGTGTAATTTGAAGAACAAACTTTGAAAGTGCACATAATGCATAACAGTATATATTTATACAACAGCAAATATTATACATGTGCTACATATGTATGTATTTACAGTGACCGGCTGCTGAAAACAAGCTAACATAGCCCGCTCAATTTAACCCCTCCCTGTGTACAACTGAAAGAGAAGGTGGCGAGAGAAGGACTCTGGAATCTCTGCCCTAGAGGTTGGAATTTAATGTTTTGAACTTGATCACAGGAGAATCATGTGAGTATGGGGTGCAGATTTTTGGAAAATGATAGGAAGGTGGGTGTGTCCTGTCTGTAGTCATTCTTCAACACAACACACAGAAAGATTTTTGTTTGTCAATTATAGTTGACACAAAGACTTAGGCCCTCCAGGCTTTGTGTTGCTAATACAAACTTTGTCTTCAAAGGCTTTAAAATTAACTTCTTAACTGCTGCATATCTGTTAAAAGGGACACTCAAGTCAAAATTAAACTTTCATGATTCAGATAGAGCCGCAATTTTAAACAACTTTCCAATTTACTTCCATTAACAAAATGTGCACAGTCTTTTTATATTTATACTTTTTGAGTCACAAGCTCCTACTGAGCATGTGCAAGAATTCACAGAATATACGTATATGCATTTGTGATTGGCTGATGGCTGTCACATGGTACAGGAGGAGAGGAAATAGACATAACTTTAAAAATTGTCTGAAAAAAAATCTACTACTCATTTGGGGTTTAGACTAAGTGCTATTGCATTGTCTTTTTAGCATGCATGTGTTTATTATGCAAATCTACTGTATTTACTGGTCCTAATATGTTGGTAGCTTTATATCTGACTTCCAATATATTAGAAGCCCTACTGGCATTGTTATTAGTAGACATGTGCGATTCGGTTCGATTCGGAAATTCGGAAAATTCGGAGAATCGGATCGAATCTCTGAATTAAAATAGTGCCGAATCTACCGAATAAATCCGAATTACTTCTGATTTATTTGGATTTATTCGGTAGATTCGGATGGCCATGGATTACACTAGTATTGCACAGTATATTAGGTTATATCACTCTGCTATGGGTTACACCTAATGTACAGTACATAATACTAGTCTAATCCCACCTAACACTTACCGAAATTCCGAATTTCCGAACCGAACCAAATCCAGATGAATTTATTCGAATCCGAATGAATCCGAAACAAATCCGAACCAAATTTATTCGAATCCGAATGAATCCGAAACAAATCCGAACCGAATTGATTCAAATTTTTCCGAATTCGAATCGCTCCGAACCGAAATTCGAAAAAATCTGAATCGATCTGAACCGAATTTTTTCGCCATGCACATGTGTAGTTATTAGATACATTAGCTCTAAATAAATAGCAGGTACTCAGATCTATATACAGTATATAAACAATAATTTAATAGAAACCCGTATTAATTTAACCCTTGATCTTTCAAAGGGATATATTGGAAAGAAGGATAGTAATTCTGCATTAAAATGACATTAAAAGGGACAGTAAAGTCAAAATTAAACTTACATTATTCATATAGAGCATGCAATTTTGAAGAACTTTCCAAATTACGTGTATTCTCATTTGCTTTGTTATTTAGGTACCTAGGTAGGCTCCAATATATTAGAAGCCCTACTGGCATTGTTATTAGTAGACATGTGCGATTCTTTTCGATTCAGAAATTCTGAAAATTCGGAGATTCGGATCGAATCGAATCTCCAAATTAAAATAGTGCCGAATCTACCGAATAAATCCGAATTACTTCAGATTTATTCGGTAGATTCGGATGGCCATGGATTACACTAGTATTGTACAGTATATTAGGTTATATCACTCTGCTATGGGTTACACCTAATGTACAGTACATAATACTAGTCTAATCCCACCTAACACTTACCGAAATTCCGAATTTCCGAACCGAATCGAAACAAATCCAGACGAATTTATTCGAATCCGACTGAATCCGAAACAAATCCGAAAACTAATTGATTCAAATTTTTCCGAATTCGAATCGCTCCGAAACGAAATTCGAAAAAAATCTGAATCGCTCCGAACCGAACCGAATTTTTTCGCCATGCACATGTGTAGTTATTAGATACATTAGCTCTAAATAAATAGCAGGTACTCAGATCTATATACAGTATATAAACAATAATTTAATAGAAACCCGTATTAATTTAACCCTTGATCTTTCAAAGGGATATATTGGAAAGAAGGATAGTAATTCTGCATTAAAATGACATTAAAAGGGACAGTAAAGTCAAAATTAAACTTACATTATTCATATAGAGCATGCAATTTTGAAGAACTTTCCAAATGACGTGTATTATCTCATTTGCTTTGTTATTTAGGTACCTAGGTAGGCTCCAATATATTAGAAGCCCTACTGGCATTGTTATTAGTAGACATGTGCGATTCGGTTCGATTCGGAAATTCGGAAAATTCTGAGATTCGGATCGAATCGAATCTTCGAATTAAAATAGTGCCGAATCTACCGAATAAATCCGAATTACTTCGGATTTATTTGGATTTATTCGGTAGATTCGGATGGCCATGGATTACACTAGTATTGTACAGTATATTAGGTTATATCACTCTGCTATGGGTTACACCTAATGTACAGTACATAATACTAGTCTAATCCCACCTAACACTTACCGAAATTCCGAACCGAATCGAACCAAATCCAGACAAATTTATTTGAATCCGAATGAATCCGAAACAAATCCGAACCAAATTTATTCGAATCCGAATGAATCTGAAACAAATCCGAACTGAATTGGTTCAAATTTTTCCGAATTCGAATCGCTCCGAACCGAAATTCGAAAAAATCTGAATTGATCCGAACCGAACCGAATTTTTTCGCCATGTACATGTGTAGTTATTAGATACATTAGCTCTAAATAAATAGCAGGTACTCAGATCTATATACAGTATATAAACAATAATTTAATAGAAACCCGTATTAATTTAACCCTTGATCTTTCAAAGGGATATATTGGAAAGAAGGATAGTAATTCTGCATTAAAATGACATTAAAAGGGACAGTAAAGTCAAAACTAAACTTACATTATTCATATAGAGCATGCAATTTTGAAGAACTTTCCAAATGACGTGTATTATCTCATTTGCTTTGTTATTTAGGTACCTAGGTAGGCTCAGGAGCAGCAATACACTACTGGGAGCTAGCTGCTGATTGTTGGCTGCACATTTATGCCTCTTGTCATTGACTCACTCTATATGTTCTACTCCCAGTAGAGCATTGCTGCTCCTTCAACAAAGGATTCCAAGAGAATGAAGCAAATCTGATAATAGAAGTAAATTGGAAAGTTGTTTAAAATTGTATGTCCTATTTGAATATTGAAATAGGGTTTCTTTTCCCTTTATACACTTTGAGAGTGTTACTATATTAAAGGGACACTGAACTCAAATTTTTTCTTTCATGATTCAGATACAGCATAACATTTTAAGCAACTTTCTAATTTACTCCTATTATCATTTTTTTTTTGTTATCTTGGTATCTTTATTTGAAAAAGAAGGCATGTAAGCGTTTTTTTGGTTCAGTACTCTGGACAGCACGTTTTTATTGGTGGATGAATTTATCCACCAATCAGCAAGAACAACCCAGGTTGTTCACCAAAAATGGGCCGGCATCTAAACTTACATTCTTGCATTTCAAATAAAGATACCAAGTGAATGAAGAAAATTTGATAATAGGAGTAAATTAGAAAGTTGCTTAAAATTTCATGCTCTTTCTGAATCACAAAAGTGTTCAGTGTCTCTTTAAGGGTTTGTATTAAATGGAAAAAAATGCAATAACCAGCTATATTTAGCCATGAAACAGAAGTGCATTACTATGGACTAGATTACGAGTGGAGCGCTATTTAGCGCTCCCACTTGCAAGTCAACTTCGCTAGACTGAGGGTTTTTGCGCAAGTCGGGTTGCGCTTGTATTACCAGTTTGAAAATAAAAAGTTTTCGCACAGGTGTTAAACCGATGCGCAAAAAAAATATCACAACTTCATTAACTTCTTCTCCCATTGGGGCCGATTAATTATGCTGCAAATTCAGCAGTTTCCACACTAACCTTCAGGCTCGTCGGAAACATAAGTTAAGAAGCAGCGGTCATAAGACATTAAGCAGTAAATAAATCATGATTTATTCATATATAATGATGTATTAAAAGCAAAGATTAGACTAAAAAATGATATGCAGGAAATAAGTACCGTATAACGTTTGGTCTCTATAAAATAAAGGGCAATGCCGTGTTGTAATCTGTTTCCCTATGTATAAAAGCCTTTTAGCATATTTCTATTGATGAGGCCAAATAGAACCAGTTATAAATGAGTTAAAGGGACACTGAACCCAAATTTTTTCTTTCGTGATTCAGATAGAGCATGACATTTTAAGCAACTTTCTAATTTACTCCTATTATGAAATTTTATTCATTCTCTTGGTATCTTTATTTGAAATGCAAGAATCTAAGTTTAGATGTTGGCCCATTGTTGGTGAACAACCTGGGTTGTTCTTGCTGATTGGTGGATACATTTATCCACCAATAAAAAAGTGCTGTCCAGCGTAGATGCCTTCTTTTTCAAATAAAGATAGCAAGAGAACAAAGAAAAAATGATAATAGGAGTAAATTAGAAAGTTGCTTAAAATGTCATGCTCTATCTGAATCACAAAAGAAAAAATTTGGGTTCAGTGTCCCTTTAATGCCAGTCGGAGTGCACGGATAACACATGGCCTTACTACAAGTGTCAGGGTTTAAAATGGTTTGAGACGATTCTCAGAGCAATAATGTTCCATTCGCAGCTTTCTTGTTAGCCTGTCACTAAGCACCCACATTAAACTATACAGTTTTACCCCCTAAACCGCCGCTCCGGGAGCCCCCTGCACCTAAATAAACTTATTACCCCCTAAACCGCCGCTCCCGGACCCCGCCGCCACTATAATAAAGTTATTAACCCCTAAACCGCCGCTCCCGGACCTTGCCGCAACTATAATAAATATATTAACCCCTAAACCGCCGCTCCCGAACCCCGCCGCCACTATAATAAAGTTATTAACCCCTAAACTGCCGCTCCCGGACCCCGCAGCAACTATAATAAATATATTACCCCTAAACCGCCGCTCCCGGACCTCGCCGCCACTATAATAAAGTTATTAACCCCTAAACCACCGCTCCCGGACCCCTCCGCCACTATAATAATTATATGAACCACTAAACCTCCGCTCCTGGACCCCGCCGCCACCTTCATTATACCTATTAACCCCTAATCTGCCGCCCCCTATACCGCCGCCACCTACATAAAGTTATTAACCCCTATCCTGCTGATCCCGGACCCCGCTGCAAAAAAATTAATTGTTTAACCCCTAAACCGCTGCACCCAGAGCCCGCCGCTACCTACATTACATTTATTAACCCCTATCCTGCCCCCCTACACCGTCGCCACCTACATTACATTGATTAACCCCTAATCTACCCCCCTACACCGCTGCCACTATATTAAATGAATTAACCCCTAAACCTAAATCTAAATCTAACCCTAACACCCCCTAACTTAAATATTATTTAAATTAATCTAAATAAATATTCCTATAATTAAATAAATTATTCCTATTTAAAACTAAATACTTACCTATAAAATAAACCCTAAGATAGCTACAATATAATTAATAATTACATTGTAGCTATTTTAGGGTTTATTTTTATTTTACAGGCAAGTTTGTATTTATTTTAACTAGGTACAATAGCTATTAAATAGTTATTAACTATTTAATAGCTACTTAGCTAAAATAACTACAAAAGTACCTGTAAAATAAATCCTAACCTAAGTTACAATTACACCTAACACTACACTATCATTAAATAAATTAAATTAATTAACTACAATGATCTAAAATAAAATACAATTAACCCCTTAATGACCACAGCACTTTTCCATTTTCTGTCCGTTTGGGACCAAGGCTATTTTTACATTTCTGCAGTGTTTGTGTTTAGCTGTAATTTTCCTCTTACTCATTTACTGTACCCACATATATTATATACCGTTTTTCTCGCCATTAAATGGACTTTCTAAAGATACCATTATTTTCATCATATCTTATAATTTACTATAAAAAGAATTATAAAATATGAGGAAAAAAATGGAAAAAAACACACTTTTTCTAACTTTGACCCCCAAAATCTGTTACATATCTACAACCACCAAAAAACACCCATGCTAAATAGTTTCTAAATTTTGTCCTGAGTTTAGAAATACCCAATGTTTAAATCTTCTTTGCTTTTTTTGTAAGTTATAGGGCCATAAATACAAGTAGCACTTTGCTATTTCCAAACCATTATTTTTAAAAATTAGCGCTAGTTACATTAGAACACTAATATCTTTCAGGAATCTCTGAATATCCATTGACATGTATATATTTTTTTTAGTAGACATCCCAAAGTATTGATCTAGGCCCATTTTGGTTTATTTCATGCCATCATTTCGCCGCCAAATGCGATTAAATACAAAATATCGTTCACTTTTTCACTAATTTTTTCACAAACTTTTGGTTTCTCACTGAAATTATTTACAAACAGCTTGTGCAATTATGGCTTAAATGGTTGTAAATTCTTCTCTGGGATCCCCTTTGTTCAGAAATAGCAGACATATATGGCTTTGGCATTGCTTTTTAGCAATTAGAAGGCTGCTAAATGCCACTGCGCACTACACGTGTATTATGCCCAGCAGTGATGGGGTTAATTAGGGAGCATGTAGGGAGCTTTTAGAGGTAATTTTAGCTTTAGTGTAGTGTAGTACACAACCCCAAGTATTGATCTAGGCCAATTTTGGTATATTTCATGCCACCATTTCACCGCCAAATGCGATCAAATTAAAAAAACGTAAAATTTTTCACAATTTTAAGTTTATCACTGAAATCATTTACAAACAGCTTGTGCAATTATGGCACAAATGGTTGTAAATGCTTCTCTGGGATCCCCTTTGTTCAGAAATAGCAGACATATATGGCTTTGGCATTGCTTTTTGGTAATTAGAAGGCCGCTAAATGCCACTGCGCACCACACGTGTATTATGCCCAGCAGTGAAGGGGTTAATTATGTAGCTTGTAGGGAGCTTGAAGGGTTAATTTTAGCTTTAGTGTAGTGTAGTAGACAACCCAAAGTATTGATCTAGGCCCATTTTGGTATATTTCATGCCACCATTTCACCGCCAAATGCGATCAAATAAAAAAAAACGTTCCCTATTTCACAAACTTTAGGTTTCTCGCTGAAATTATTTACAAACAGCTTGTGCAATTATGGCACAAATGGTTGTAAATGCTTCTCTTGGATCCCCTTTGTTCAGAAATAGCAGACATATATGTCTTTGGCGTTGCTTTTTGGTAATTAGAAGGCCGCCAAATGCCGCTGCGCATCACATGTGTATTATGGCTAGCAGTGATGGGGTTAATTATGTAGCTTGTAGGGAGCTTGCAGGGTTAATTTTAGCTTTAGTGTAGAGCTCAGCCACCCACCTGAAACATCAGACCCCCTGATCCCTCCAAAACAGCTCTATTCCCTCCCCCACCCCACAATTGTCCCCGCCATCTTAAGTACTGGCAGAAACTCTGCCAGTACTAAAATAAAAGCTATATTTGGTTTTTTTGGGGGGTTTTCTTAGCATATTTACATATGCTACTGTGTAGGATCCCCCCTTAGCCCCCAACCTCACTGATCCCCCACCAAACAGATCTCTAACCCTCCCCCTCTGCCTTAATGGGCGCCATCTTGGGTACTGGCAGCTGTCTGCCAGTACCCAGTTTAGTAAAAAAAGTGTTTTTTTTTAATTTAATTGCCCTTTTCTATACTGTAGCTTCCCCCCCCCCCCAGATCAACCCCCCACCCCTTCCAGATCCCTTAGATGATTTATTTATTTTTTTAAATGTTTTTTTTTTTTTTTACTTTTATTAACCTTTATTTTTCTGCAGTGTAGCGGTTCCCTCCCGCTCCGTGTATGCGCCCGCCCGCCGCCCCCCGTGCACGCGCGCGCTCCCGTGAGCGCTCCCGTCTGTCCCGCCCCCGATCCCGCCCCCTCCACTTCATTCGGCACATCGATGGCCGCCCACCAGCCTCCCAGACTTGCTCCCACCCACCGATACCGGCCATGATGTCCGGTGCAGAGAGGGCCACAGAGTGGCTCTCTCTGCATCGGATGGCCAAGGGGGGTTATTGCAGGATGCCTCGATATCGAGGCATCACTGCAATAACCGGAAAGCAGCTGGAAGCGAGCAAGATCGCTTCCAGCTGTTTCCAGACCAAGGACGTACGCCACACGTCCTCGTCAATAACTGTAATTTTTTTGAGGATGTGTGGCGTACGTCCTTGGTCATTAAGGGGTTAAATAAACCAAACTATATTACAATAAAAAACAAACACTAAATTACAGAAAATAAAAAAAAATTACAAGAATTTTAAACTAATTACACCTAATCTAAGCCCCCTAATAAAATAAAAAAAGCCCCCCAAAATAATAAAATTCCCTACCCTAAACTAAATTACAAATAGCCCTTAAAAGGGCCTTTTGCGGGGCATTGCCCCAAAGTAACCAGCTCTTTTACCAGCCCTTAAAAGGGCTTTTTGCGGGGCATTGCCCAAAAGTAATCAGCTCTTTTACCTGTAAAAAAAATACATACAATAACCCCCCCAACATTACAACCCACCACCCACACACCCCTACTCTAAAACCCACCCGATCCCCCCTTAAATAAACCTAACACTACCCCATTGAAGATCACCCTACCTTGAGCCGTCTTCACCCAACCGGGCCGAACTCTTCATCCGATGCGGGCACAAGTGGTCCTTCAGCCGGGCAGAAGTCTTCATCCGATTAGGGCAGAAAAGGTCCTCCATCCAGCAGAAGTCTTCATCCAAGCGGCATCTTCTATCTTCATTCTGGCGGTGATGAGCGGCTCCATCTTGAAGACCTCCGGCGCGGAACATCCTCCTCGGCCGACGGACTAACGCCGAATGACGGTTCCTTTAAATGACGTCATCCAAGATGGCGTCCCTCGAATTCCGATTGGCTGATAGGATTCTATCAGCCAATCGGAATTAAGGTAGGAAAAATCCGATTGGCTGAAGTCCGGTGGATCGTATGTTACGTCACTAGATTCTACTTTTGCCGGGCTGTAGGGCTTGATAACTACGGCGAATCAGCCTCGCCACAAATACGCTGCGGTATTCCAGCGTATTTGCGGTTGACGGCTTGATAACTAGAGGCCTTTGAGTAAAGAAAAACTTAGGTATGCATCGTATAACATTTTCTTTCTCACAGTTTCAATATGGATAAATCAGAATTTATGTTGAGTAACATGCTCCTTTAAGTTGTTTGATGGATAAAGGGATAAGCCCAGTATCTTGAAGAAACACTTTGCTAGGCTCTGGTATTTAAACAGATAAAGGCAGTGTGTTGTCCTTTAAATAAAACCCCTTTCCTTTCAATTTCCCTAGCAATTTCCTAAAGTGTTTTCCAGTCTGGAATATATTAGCGAGGGAGCTGTAGATGTTTATTGAACTGAGAAGGAATGGGATTCTGGGAATGGCTACCACATAGCAGTAAGACTGTCTTATAAACTCAAGCTTATTAAAATGGCTGCCAAAGTTAATGCAATGTTGAAACGGTTACTATATTATTATTAGGTTTTACTTGTAAAGCTTATTGTATTATGTATTGCTGTGAGTAAGCGTGTTCACAATACAGGACAAATACATAGTGATACAAATAAAAAGACAGTACAAATGAATAGAGCCTTTACAATATAAATTGATACAGGAGAAGAGCCATGTTTCAAAAAATGCTGCAGTCCAACAACATATCCATAAACATTATAAGTTCTTGTATTATCACTCACTCTTCTCTACAAGCTCTCTCATACATTAACCTTTACCTACTGACACCAATGCATTTTAACACCTTAACGACCAGCGACATACCATGTACCATGTAACCTGGAGAGAGGTTGTAATAGCAATGTCTTGCCGCACTACTATGGCCAAAAAACACTTAAAGGGACAGTCTACACCAGAATTTTTATTGTTTTAAAAGATAGATAATCCCTTTATTACCCATTCCCCAGTTTTGCATAACCGACACAGTTATAATAATATACGTTTTACCTCTGTGATTACCTTGTATCTAAGCCTCTGAAAACTGCCCCTTTTTTCAGTTCTTTTGACAGACTTGCAGTCTAGCCAATCAGTGCCTGCTCCTAGATAACTTCTCGTGCACAAGCACAGTGTTATCTATATGAAATACGTGAACTAACACCCTCTAGTGGTGAAAAACTGTTAAAATGCAATCTGAAAGAGGTGGGCTTCAAGGTCTAAGAAATTAGCATATGAACCTCCTAGGTTAAGCTTTCAACTAAGAATACCAAGAGAACAAAGCAAAATTGGTGATAAAAGTAAATTGGAAAATTGTTTAAAATTACATGCTCTATCTGAATCATGAAAGTTTATTTTGGCCTAGACTGTCCCTTTAAGTGGTTAATATATATATATATATATACACACACACATACTGTGTGTATATATATATATATATATATATATATATATATAACTGTATATATACTGTATATATATATATATATATATATATATATATATATATTTATTTATATGTATGAGTGCAATCCACTTGTAATCTAGCTAAAAGTGTTAGTGTAATTGATCAATGAGGAGAAAGAATAAAAGCACGCTCATAACAGAAATGTTTCTTTCAAATATAATAGTGTATGCAGGATGTTAAACTGGTCTGTGTTTCAAAGAACCTTTGTCCATGAGCAAGAAAAAATAATCTGAAACATTACTGTGACAAATGTAGTAATTCTTTAAATTCAAATTTTCCTCTCAGTGCAACTGTATCATGCTATTAAATGCACATTTGAACTTGGCAGTAGGACCTAGCAGTCTGCACATTTATATTAGCAAATTATTTTGTCCTGTACTCATCAATTTTGTAGCATTTCCAAAAGTACAAAATAATTGCTGATTACTGATAGAAATAGTAAAACATTGCTCTTTTTTTAAAGATACAAAACAGAGAGAATATAAATAAATACTACAACACAAAAGTACATTTTTCAAACAATAAACATTATTCCGGACTAAATAATCTTACATGTTTCCCAAGCCCAGGTACTCCCAATAGGGATAGATTATGAAGCCGATTTAATAAAGGCCGAATGGCCCCTAATCGCCCTGTTTCCGTGCGAGCCATCAAGCTCACCGGAAACAGGAGTTAAGAAGCAGCGGTCTTAAGACCGCTGCTCCTTAACTCATCCGCTGCCTCTGAGGCTGCGGACAAAAATCCGCCCGATCTCATGCTATCGGGTTGATTGACACTCCTGCTAGCGGCCGATTGGCCGTGAATCTGCAGGGGGCTGCATTGCACAAGCAGTTCACCAGAACTGCTTGTGCATTGTTAAATGCCAACAGCGTATGCTACAGCGAATCATGTCCGCCAGACATTGATAAATCGATCCCTATGAGTGGCGCGGTAACAGTTGCGAAAAGGGGTTTATCACGGCTCTTTGCGAGTGTTAGAAGTAGCGAGTAAACGCGTTTGCTTGAGTGCAATTGAATTTAATGTGCATTTAACAAAACACATAAAAATACATTTATAAGTACAGTTACCCTCATAATAACATAATCTTAAAAAATTGCAATAAAAAGTTATAAGGGCTCAAAGATATTCAAAGTTTGGCTTCTAGTGCCCTACGGGTTAGTGCTCATGCGAAAAACTTTTCACTTTCAACTTCTAATATGCGCATTACCTGATGCACGCAAAAAGCTTACTTCTAGCTGAGTTAGCGCGCGAGCAGGTGTTAGAGAAAAAAAAGCTGCAAAGGGCTTTAACATAGAGATACATACATATAAATGTGTATGTATGTATGTATGTATGTATGTATGTATGCATGTATGTATGTATGTATATATATATATATAGTGCCCTCCACTTATATTGGCACCCTTGGTAAATATGAGCAAAGAAGGCTGTGAAAAATTTTCTTTATTGTTAAACCTTTTAATCTTTTGTTTAAAAAATACACAGGTTTATCCCCAAAAAAAATTATATTTGTAAAATACATGTGTGCCACAATTATTGGCACCCCTATGAATTCATATGGGAAAAAGTATTTTTATTTTACCTTTTTTCAGTACATCTGGGTGACTAGGAACAGGAAATTGTTTAACCATGACTTGCTGTTTCACATGGGGTATAAATATGAGGTAACACATTGAGGCCTATTTATCATAGGTCTTGCGGACCTGATCCGACAGTGAGGATCAGGTCCGCAAAACCTCGCTGAATGCGGAGAGCAATACGCTCTTGTGAGCTGCTGGTGCAAGGCTGCCCCCTGCAGATTCGCGGCCAATGGGCCGCCAGCAGTGGGATGTCAATCAACCCGATCGGGTTGAATTCCGGCGATGTCTGTCCGCCTGCTCAGAGCAGGCGGACAGGGTTATGGAGCAGCGGTCTTTAGACCACTGCTTCATAACTGCTGTTTCTGGTGAGCCTGCAGGCTCGCCAGAAACATGGGGCATCAAGCTCTGTTCGGAGCTTGATAGATAGGCCCCATAGGCTAAATTCCCTTAGTCATTCATCACAATGGGTAAGACCAAGGAATATAGCTGTGACATGCAACAAAAGGTTGTTGAGCTTCACAAAATGTGAATTGGCTATAAGAAAATAGCAAAAGCATTAAAAATGCCAATTTCCACTATCAGGGCAATAATTAAAAAGTTCCATTCAACTGCAAATTAATCAACCTGGAAGAGGACGTGTGTATATATTGTGTCTCAACAAACTATGAAGAGGATGGTTCGAGTGGCCAAAATATCTCCAAGGATCACAGCTGGAGAATAGCAGAAGTTAGTTGCATCTTGGTGTCAAAATGTCTCTAAACCTACAACCAGACATCACCTACATCACCACAAGTTGGTTGGAACGGTTTCAAGAAAAAAAGCATCTGCTCTCATCCAAAAACAAACTCAAGCATCTTCAGTTTGCCAGACACAACTGGAACTTCATATGGAATCAGGTTCTATGGTCAGATAAAACCAAAATAGAGATTTTTGGCAAAAAAAATGGGTGGGTTTGGTGTACACAGAAAGGTAGCCATATGGAAAAGTATCTCATGCTCATGGTTAAAATAGGTGGCTCTTTAATATTTTGGGGCTGTTTTGTCTGCCAGAGGACATGGACATTTTGTTAGGTTACATGACATCATGGACTCAAACAGATATTAAATGAACACCTGACAGAAAGCTTAAAATGGCCTGTGGTTGGATCTTCCAGCAGGACAATGATCCAAAGCATACATCAAAATCAACAAAAAATTGGTTTACTGACAACAAAGTCAATTTCCTGCCATGGCCATCCCAGTCCCCTGACTTGAACCCCATAGAAAGCCTGTGGGGTGATATGAAGAGGAGCGTCCACTAACATCAACCTCGAAATTTGAAGGATCTGTAGAGATTCTGTATGGTGGAATGGTCTAAGATCCCTTGCCATTAATTCTCTAACCTCATAAGGCATTATAGTAGAAGACTCAGAGCTGATTTCTTGGCAAAGTGAGGTAGCACAAAATATTGACTAAAATGGTGCCAAAAATTCTGTGTGCCACATATATTTTACTAAAAATGTTTAGGGGATTTACCTGTGTTGTGTTTGCAATTATTTGACATCCATGAGATTATTTGTGTGTATTTTTTTAACAAAAGATCAAAAGGTTAAACAATAAAGATCATTTTTCACAGCCTTCTTTGCTCATATTTACCAAAGGGTGCCAAAATTTGGAGAGGGCACTATATATATATATAAACCATCAAATGAAAAAGAAAGTACACGCTCTTTGGATTCTATGGTTTTATGTATCAGGACAAAATAACAATCATCTGGCCCTTAGCAGGTTTTTAAATTAAGTAAATACAACCTCAGATGAACAACAACACATGACATATTACATTGTGTGATGATTTATTTAACAAAAATAATGCCAAAATGGAGAAGCCATGTGTGAAAAACGAAGTACACCAAACACTGTGCCACACACTCCTGAGCTGTTTTTGAGGCCTGGAGTAGCTCCTTGTGGAATAAAAAGTTCGGGAAGCTACCGGCACGAGAGAAGTAGGTGCTTTGGGAAAGACTTTAAAGCCATTTTGATTCTAATAAAGTTAAATAATGTGCACCAAGCATAAATACACACTTCCCCTCAGGCTCCCCTGCTTAACCCGAGTGTCCTCTATTGAACTGCAAATTGCACTGAGCAGTTAGCGGTTTTCTTAAAGGAGCAGGCACCATTTTCTACAAAGTGCCATAATTATGTTACCAGATCTACCAGAGGGCTGTGAAGAGCATCAGTCTTACTTGTCTATGTCACTGATAAGAATAGGCTAGCTGTATGCAGGTGAAGTTTGCACAAAAATCACAATAGACATTTAACTGACAAAAAAAAAGTAATAATTACTAAACAAGAGGCAAAAAACAAGTTAAATTGTAGTGAAAACATTTCAGTTTAATTTGTATTGGTTGCAAACTGAGATTTTATATCAGTCCCAGGTGCTAAGCTGTTAACTTTATCCCAGGGAGTCTCATTAATTTCTATGGAAGGCATCTCTTATCCCTTTGAGACTTCCAGCTTCCACCCTTTTTCATGTAGAATTTCGGTGAGTTCAGTCCCTGTGAAGTCTGCACTATAATTTCTTTCCAAACTAGAGAATCTTTGACCATCGGGTCCATGGGAAGTAAAAATAATAATTGATCAAAATGCAGTACATTTTATAAGAACCATCTCCTGTATAAAGTTTATTTATTTAAAAAACAATTAGTAAAGTAGGAGAAGCAATGACAGTTCTAGGGTGCTGGAGGATGGAAGTACCTATCAGCCATAGAGTCTTAGTAGACTGGTAAAATCTGAGGTCCTAAATGAGCATAAAATACACAAGGACTTCAGACAGTAGGGCTTGATCTAAGATCCCATGTGTGCATAAGGCTGACAGAAGTTGCAGGCTCATGTGATGAGGTGTAGATATGAAGACAGCTGCTGTACCTATTAAACCCTGAATATAGTCCTAACAGGTGATCTCTCATTTCTAAGACAATCAAATTGTCAGGATGTCAGGAACAGGCCAAATTTGACACCAGATGAACAGAAAAAAAACATCAACCCCCAGGGAATATCCGGAAAAATAGTCAACAGCCAATCAAAAGTTCAATGCCAACCAAATGTCTCAGCAGAAGGAGCAGACAAAGGAATAGTCAAAACTTTTGTTCCAAACGTCAGCTATCAGTTTATCAGTACACAGTTCAAGGCACATCACTCTGGGCTGAGTTACTGTAAGTTAACCTTGTTCCTGAAGCTTACTTACCTGCCTTGTACCTGCATATGCTCTCCTGGCTCCTGAAAGCCAAGCATACTTACCCGATACCTGTGTATGCTCACCTTGTTCCAGAGACCAAGCATACTTACTTTGTACCTGCGTATGCTCTCCTTGTTTCTGAAGCTGTATCTACATGGTATTCCATGACAGTCTCGTAAACAGTAGTCATTGGGAATCCTGTGCCTGCTGAGTATCCTGTGTCTACTATGCCAGTGACAGCTTTCCCCAAAACAGCTGTGGCTGCTGTACCTACCTTGTATTCCGTGACAGTCTCACCAACAGTACTCGTTGGGTATCCTGTGCTTGCTCAGTATCCTGTGTCTACTATACCAGTGACAGCTTTCCCCGAACCAGCTGTGCCTGTTGTAGCTACCTGGTATCCCATGACAGTCTCACCAACAGTATCCGCTGGGTATCCTGTGCCTGCTGCCGATCCTGTGTCTACTATATCAATAACAGCCTTTCTCAAACCAGCTGTGCCTGCTGTATCTACCTGGTACCCTATGACAGTCTCACCCTCTATACCATTAGGTGTATTGCACAATTCAGGTATCAGTATCCACTGGACTTTGTTACTGCAACCTACTAAAGTATTCTGAAACTTGAATAAGACTTTAGTGTTCTGCATTGGGCCTATATTCAACTTGCTGTTTCTGAAATCTTCAATTTAAACTACCAACTATTCAAGTATTCTGAGTTCCACACTCCCTAACTTCTTTTACATAATTTACATATATAGCCCAGTGACTGTGTAGCTCTGTAAAGGAACAGTGGGAGTTGCATATTAGCAGAGGAAGCCTGAATACTTTGGCGCTAAACAAATCAGATCAGACATTTTAATGCACACATTGCACCCCAGGCCGTCAGCCACACTAATTCGCAGCCCCAGGTTCCGAAAAAAAAAGTCCAACCACTTACTAACAAAACCCACAAACAGATTTCCTGTACCAAAGTGACAGACAACCATTCCAATAATGCTTAAAGGGACACAAAACCCACATTTTTTCTTTAATGATTAAGATAGAGCATGCAATTTTAAGCATTTAGCAAACAATCAGCAGGCACTACCCAGGTGCTGAACCAAAAATAGGCAGGTTCCTATGCATACATTCCTGCTTTTTCAAATAATGATAGGTAGAGAACAAATACAAAGTTAAAATAGGAGTAAATTGGAAAGTTGCTTAAAATCGCATGCTCTATCTGAACCATGAAAGAAGAAATGTGGGTTTTGTGTCCCTTTAAGACCCACACCTATAGGACTTACTGTACTATGAATACCTGTCAAACCAATCTCCTAACCATGACAACTCCCCTACCAGACCACCCCACACACATGACTTCCACCCTTTTTCCCCCCTAAACACACATATATGAACACACACACTAGATTTCCCCCCCCAAATCTATGTGCCTACTTTAGGCTAGATTACAAGTGGAGTGCAATATATCGCTTTCGCAAAAGTGTTATTTACACTACACTGAGAAATACCAGCGCATGCAAATCTGCTCTGGTATCACAAGCTCAGCACAATGCGAACGCAAGCTCCAAAGGGAGCCTCGTTCTTATGCTGTCAGACACGGCATGAATATATGCATATATATTTACTGGCAACACACAATTCCGTAGGCCGCAATGTAAAGGCACTTTCAGTGCTGTTTTCTTTTCTTCTAACACCCCACACCGCCAACTTTAGCCCCTAAAAAATGCCTGGTGAAGTTATTTTAAAAAAATGCAACAATTTTTATTTTTTTAATAAAATACACACTACTGTAGATCTGATCTCTGGTTACAGTAGCAATAACCGGCCACTTGTAATGGCTGGTTATTTATCTCGCACCCACAAATGGGCAAATTTGCCCGTTTGCGGGCGCATTATAAATTAGTGCTCTACTTGTAATCTGGCCCTTTATCTTTCATTCCACAGTCCATGAGGGCCTTCAATATTTGATTAAAAAAAGAACCAATCAAGAATTAGGGAAGGGCTCATGAGTAATCACTCCTTCTCCTTCGTGTTTTTTTCCATGGTTGCTAGTCCTTGAGGGTGAAAATTGCATTGTGGAATCATTCATTTTGTTTATTTTATTTTTTAAATTAGATTGTTACAGGGGGTCCAAGGGAAGGTGCAGTGTGCTAGAGGCTCTTTGTGCTATGTATAGTCTACTTTTGGGAGATCTCTTGTCTAGAAGTTGGTCTTGAGTTGAGGGTTCATGTTGGATCCTTAGTGTAGGAGGTATTGTGTAAGAGGAATGCAGTAATAGTATTTGGGGTTGTGATGGGTGGGAGTATTTGAATTGGAAGTGTCTTTTTTGCAGGAGATCGTCGTGGGTACAGTATCCAAGGACTTAGTGACTTAGGTGCTAGGTTCCATGGAGTTATTACCATGGGCACCTTTGTTATCCAAAGAGTTTGGGTTATATTTACTCAAATAAGAGAATATTCGAGGTATGTGGGTTAAACAGGGTAAATGCATAAACCAGTTTTATTTTAACCACATTATGTTTTATATAGCCTGAACACTTTAATAAACATGTAGGGAAAGGGTTACAATATGTGGCTGGATAAAGCAGCTGGAGTTCATGCCAATATCTGTTAGATAACAAATTAATTTACCAACATTTTATATTTGAGGGATATATGAAGTTGAAAGATACTTTGACTTGGGTTCTGGGTTCTATGGAGTTCATTTATTGTAGATTATAATATCAATTGGATCTGAGAGTGCAGATTTTAATTGTGCTTGAAGATACAGTGGACAGGGGCTAATTCAATTGGATGGTACTAGTGATTGGGGTAAATTGAACTTGGTTGTCTGTGGGTGATTGCAGTTGAAGGTTGGTGCATCATGAGTCTGCAAAAATCAGAGCATATCTTAGTATATAGGCATGACATCTAAATACAATAGATGCCAAATGTATTAGACAAGGTTTTTTGTGTGCCTAGGGGTCAAACAGTTGTAATTTTAACACTTATGGAAAACTTGCCTACAAGATTTGATTGACAATTAATTAGATCTTGTTGGGCAAACACTTGCATTAAACGCTGGTGTTTTTTTTTCTCTCTTTTCTATTATATTATAATCCATTATAACAAAAGTAATTTGAAGCAGTTAAGACACCCACGTTACAAATATGATGTCAAAGAAAATGATGACTTTCAAAAACATGGATAGGTGAATATATAAACTATAAGAAACAGGCTTTTCACTGAGTTTTCAGAGGGGTTCCCCATATGTTTAAACATGGCTACTAAACGTTTCCTATTATTTTGCATAGCTTTATAATTAATATTTCTAAACAACCTGATGATACAAGATTAATTGAGTATAAATGTCATAGTTTGAATGTGTGACTTAATCTCTATTTTTAAGCAAGGAGATAATTGCATTGATTAATATATGAACTGAGTAAGTGCAAAAACTTAAAGGGATGGGGAAGTCAAAATTAAACTTGCATGATTCAGATAGAGCATGTCATTTTACTTTTAAATCAACTTCTATTTTCAAATGTGCAAATCCTACACTAGTGGAGCTGCTGCTGATTGGTGCCTGAACACATTTGTCTCTTGTGGTTGGCTAAATAGATGTGTTCACTCACCTAGCTGCCAGTAGTGCAATGCTAGAAACCCGAAGTTTGTGAAAAAAGTACCAATTTTTTTTTTGTTTTGATCGCATTTGGCAGTGAAATGGTGCCATGAAATATAATGTAATGGGTGCCGCTATGTTTGAACTAGTTTTTTATTTATCTCCTTTTAGATTATTCTATGTTCCACATAGCCATGTTTGGACAGTCTCTTATTGCCTGTTTTATATCTGTCCCTAATTGTCTTCAGTAGGGGAAACAGATAAAGACCAACTTAAATAAAAACATGGCAGCATCCATTACTTTCTTTATAGAAACTTAGAGGAATATAGAAAAACAGCAATGTTCAGAGTTAAATTACAGGAAAGCGTGGACAACTAAATAATTAAGTATATTTCAAAGTTTTTTTTAACTACACATAATTAAACATTTTATATTACAATCTCATACTGTTAAATATCACTTTAAATATTAAAAAAGCATGATGCATCAAAATAAATTAAAAACTGTTCAAAGTTTATATTGAAACTAGCAGGAAATGCAAGAAGCTGCTGTTTTAATGCTCACTGGGTGTTATAGTCAAAATTAAACTTTCATGATTCAGATAGCATATGCAGTTTTGAGGATAGAAGATAAAGTTTTAAGGATAAAACATGCAGTTTTAAGAAACTTTCCAACTTACTTCCATTATCATAGAACAAAGGAGGGCCCAATGGCACCACTGATTGTAAATAAGGAATATAGTTATTGATACTTTTATATAGTAATTATATTTGGGGGAAGATGAGAAAATCTTCTATCCCACTTATGTCTATAGTATCATTATTAAGTGCTGTGTACTGGTAAACTTAGAACAAAATTTGGGGATCAAAATCTCCAAAAAAATGTACACTTGGTTAGCACTCTAATTCCTTAATCTGGAATTTTTGTCTGAGTTTCAAGATTGCGGTTCATATGGATTGAATTTAAAACATAACTTTTATTAAACTATGTATTAAAATAAATGGAATGGACAATACATTTAAAAACCCAGGAATGATTCAACTAATAAAGGAATTCTAAACAGAGTTGTACTTAACCATGTAAATAACTGCTATAATGTCAATAGTACTTATTAATAACTAGACTGGGATTTCAACCGATTCTATGGGGCCCATTTATCAAAGGGCTTGCTGACCTGATCCGACACTGCGGATCAGGTCCGCAAGACCTCGCTAAATGCGGAGAGCAATACGCTCTCCACATTTAACATTGCACCAGCAGCTCACAAGAGCTGCTGGTGCAACGCCGCCCCCTGCTGACTCGCGGCCAATCGGCCGCCAGCAGGGAGCTGTCAATCAACCCGATCGTATTCGATCGGGTTGATTTCCGGCGGTTCCTGTCCGCCTGCTCAGAGCAGGCGGACAGGGTTATGAAGCAGCGGTCTTTAGACCGCTGCTTCATAACTTGTGTTTCTGGCGAGTCTGAAGACTCGCCAGAAACACGGCCCTTCAAGCTCCATACGGAGCTTGATAAATGGGCCTGCTAGCGTTATCAAGTTCTAATACTAGTGGGAGTAACCCACAAGATTGTTAAAACATTCATATATACAGTAAGTATTCTTAAGACAATATCAGGCTATGTAGTGTGGTGGTTATGGTATCATGAGGTATACCATGTACTTTAATATGGGGTTCAGTGTAATATTGATGCTCATTCAAAATTATCCACAAATGGGTACACTGAGCTGATTATTGGTTGACCCCTATAATGATATTTATGTCTCAATTGTATAAACTTTATAACTGATAACTTTATTCAGTAAGCTGAAAGTAGACCCTGAGTTAATAAATTGTTAAACACCTTTATATGGGTGTCATCAGTCTACTAGTGGTTACCGTAAAAATATTCAAGAATCTGGCTGATATACAAATTGCTATAGTGTCTTTATGGTTCTTTAAGTCTCTGAATTATTCCAAGTTATGGTAGACCATTAAGTATTCAATGCAGCTCTAATAGCACAGCAAGTTGATTGCTGATATGCCTTATTGTGGAACTAGAGATAGTATATCCCTATTCATCTGATATATATATATCAGATGAATAGGGATATACTATCTCTAGTTCCACAATAAGGCATATCAGCAATCAACTTGCTGTGCTATTAGAGCTGCATTGAATACTTAATGGTCTACCATAACTTGGAATAATTCAGAGACTTAAAGAACCATAAAGACACTATAGCAATTTGTATATCAGCCAGATTCTTGAATATTTTTACGGTAACCACTAGTAGACTGATGACACCCATATAAAGGTGTTTAACAATTTATTAACTCAGGGTCTACTTTCAGCTTACTGAATAAAGTTATCAGTTATAAAGTTTATACAATTGAGACATAAATATCATTATAGGGGTCAACCAATAATCAGCTCAGTGTACCCATTTGTGGATAATTTTGAATGAGCATCAATATTACACTGAACCCCATATTAAAGTACATGGTATACCTCATGATACCATAACCACCACACTACATAGCCTGATATTGTCTTAAGAATACTTACTGTATATATGAATGTTTTAACAATCTTGTGGGTTACTCCCACTAGTATTAGAACTTGATAACGCATAGAATCGGTTGAAATCCCAGTCTAGTTATTAATAAGTACTATTGACATTATAGCAGTTATTTACATGGTTAAGTACAACTCTGTTTAGAATTCCTTTATTAGTTGAATCATTCCTGGGTTTTTAAATGTATTGTCCATTCCATTTATTTTAATACATAGTTTAATAAAAGTTATGTTTTAAATTCAATCCATATGAACCGCAATCTTGAAACTCAGACAAAGGTTACTTCCATTATCAGTTGGTGCAAGTCTTTTCTATATTTACACTTTCTGAGGCACAAGCTACTACTGAGCATGTGCAAGAGTTCACAGTGTATACTTATATGAGTTTGTGATTGGCTGATGGCTGTCACATGATACAGTGGGCCAACAAGTTTAAGTACATTTTGAAATTTGCCTGAAAAATCTATTGCTTTGTTTAAATTAGAGTAAGTTCTACAGCATTGTCTATTTAATATGTAATTGTTGCTTATGCAGCTCTATTGTATTTAAATGGTCAGTCTAGTCAAAATTAAACTTTTATGTTTCAGATAGGGCATGTAATTTTAAACAACTTTCCAATTGACTTTTATCATCAATTTGCTTTGCTCTCTTGGTAATTCTTAGTTAAAAGCTAAACCTAGGAAGGCTCATATGCTAATTTCTTAGCCCTTGAAGGCCGTCTCTTTTTTGACTGCATTTTTGACTGTTTTTCACAACTAGAGGGCATTAGTTCATGTGTGCCATATAAATAACATTGTGCTCACGCCCATGCAGTTACCTAGAAGTCAGCACTGATTGGCTAAAATGCAAGTCTGTCAAAAGAACTGAAATAAGGGGCAGTCTGCAGATACAAGGTAATCACAGAGGTAAAAAGTGTATTAATATAACTGTGTTGGTTGTGCAAAACTGTGATGGGTAATAAAGGGATTATCTATCTTTTTAAACAATAAAAATTCTGGTGTAGACTGACCCTTTAAAACTTCCACTTCTCTATTGGTAGAGAGTAACAAATCTCACAGACGTTACAAGAAACAGTTGGCTAATGACAGTTTGCAGAGGTATATACATACTTCAGAATAAAAAAGACTGCAATATATTTTAAATTTCCATCTTTTCAGATGAAACAAAAAATAGCACAATGACCCTTTTTTAATGAAATGTGAGGATACGCACTGTTGGTTATCTGCTGCATGGAGTAGTGTCAGTTATAGCTGTTGCCATTGCTGGGGGCATTATTACTGTGCAATGGAATCAGCTGTGCTATGGGTGGTTATAAGCCATGTGACAATGACATAATTGATGACGTCATTGAACATGTCAATAATAAATTGATGCAATTAATAGAGCTCAAAGAAATTGATGGTGTTACTGAACATGTCAATAAACTGATGCAATGAATAAAGTTTAAGCTAATTGAAAATAGAAATATGAACATATGCACTTCTGTGCACTGAATGGAGTTGAACAAACATGTTTTTTTGCCATTGAATAAACGTGTATTTGCATGTTTGCCCATGCTTGTGAGCATATGAGTATGAATGTGAGTCTGTGTGCATATGCCTGCGTGTAACAGTTAAAACATCTTTAATTATAAATATATTTATAGTGTCATGTAAGATTTCCTTTGAACCTTCCATCTGAGTTTAATAAAAGCAGAAGGAGAGGAAACACATCTCTTAAGGAGATCCAAAGAAATTAAAATAAACAATAGTTGGCCCTGTGCCCCCTCAACCCTCATCTCATCTCCTTCCCAAACAGCCCCCTCCCTTTCTCCTGACTCCGGTCAAAGCTCCTTAATTGTGAGCATATGGGGATGGTCCTCTGTCCCAGACATGTCCCGAAATTAGGAGCAGAAAAGGCATTCCCAAAGAGGGACAAAATATTATTACCCAGAGGGACCATTTGTTAAGATGTTAACCTCTTCTCAGCTGGTGCTAAAGCAGGATAGGTATATTTAAAGATATACTAACATAACATTACAGTATTATGTGATAATTACATGATATTACTAACACCAGTCACTCCCTCTTTGAGTGGCTGATTGCTTTGTTCAAAGAAATAAACTCTGTGTAGTGCTGGTAGTTCTAATACCAACAGAAGTCTTCTGCAAAAGGATACAAAATGTGTGTTATTTTTTATTTATTTATCACAACCTCTCTTTGCCAAAATGGGGCCAGATTGCAAATTTTTTTTTTTTTTTTGCTTGAGCGCTAACTGCGCTCAAAGTAAAAAACTAGTGCAGCCATATTAGCGCACGCATTACAAGTTGAAAATAAAAAGTTAACACACAAGTAAAAGACTTTGAATATTGTAACTGTGCTAACTCCTTCTCCCCATAGACTTCTATGGTGCACGCTACAAAAAAACTATTAGTTATCGCTCATGCGATAACTCAACACTTGATCAACCTTGCTTAAGATGCGTTAGTAATATTTTAAATTCCTATGAATTCAAATAGAAGAAAATTTTTATTTTTATTTTTAAATAGATATTTCTATATATATGATTTTTTGTTATATATATATATATATATTGTGTATATATATATATATATATATATATATATATATATATATATATATACCTATATCAATATATACAGATATATATACATATAGGGGGGTAGTTATCAAGCCGTTAACCTCAAATACGCTGGAATTCCGCAACGTATTTGTGGCGAGGCTGATTCGCTTTAGTTATCAAAGGCTCGAGACCGGCAAAAGTAGAATTTAGTGACGTAAGCTTCGATCCGCCGGACTCAGTCCGACACAGATCGATTCTTACGTCACTCCAGATGTTCCGCACACAAGTGCGGCACAATCTCACTACTTTTGCTAGTTATCAAATGACTAGCAGGTACGCTCGGCACTTTTAGCTCAGATTGAGCTCGCATTCTATTGGCTGATCGGAACAGCCAATAGAATGCGAGCTCAATCTGATTGGCTGATTCCATCAGCCAATCAGATTTTTCCTATCTTAATTCCGATTGGCTGATAGAATCCTATCAGCCAATCGGAATTGAGGGGACGCCATCTTGGATGACGTCCCTTAAAGGAGCCTTCATTCATCGTAGTCCGTCGGTGAAGAAGGAGGTTCTGCGTCGGCGGGAGGAAGATTCAAGACCCGGCTTGGAAGATGACATCGCCCGGATAGAAGACCTCTTCAGCGCCTCTTGGAAGATGACATCGCCGGGATCGAAGACTTCTTCAGCGCCGCCTGGATGATGACTTCATCGGATGGAAGATTTCTTCAGCGCCGCTTGGAGGATTAACTTCTTCCTCTCCGGATGTCCACTTCGGTTCCATCGCTGCTCGGCTGAGTGAAGACGACTCAAGGTAGGATGATCTTCAGGGGATTAGTGTTAGGTTTTTGTAAAGGGGGTTTGGGTTAGATTAGGGGTATGTGGGTGGTGGGTTTTAATGTTGGGGGGGGGGTTGTATTTTTCTTTTACAGGCAAAAGAGCTGAACTTTTTGGGGCATGCCCCCACAAATGGCCCTTTTAAGGGCTGGTAAGGTAAAAGAGCTTTGAACTTTATTTAATTTAGAATAGGGTAGGGAATTTTTTTATTTTGGGGGGGTTTGTTATTTTATTAGGGGGCTTAGATTAGGTGTAAGTAGCTTAAAATTGTTGTAATATTTTTAAAATGTTTGTAACTTATTTTTTTATTTTTTGTAACTTAGCTTTTTTATTTTTTTGTACTTTAGTTAGTTTATGTAATTGTATTTAATTGTAGTTATTTGTAGGTAGTTTATTTAATTAATTTAATGATAGTGTAGTATTAGGTTTAATTGTAACTTAGGTTAGGATTTATTTTACAGGTAATTTTGTATTTCTTTTAGCTAGGTAGTTATTACATAGTTAATAACTATTTAATAACTATTCTAACAAGCTAAAATAAATACAAAGTTACCTGTAAAATAAATATAAATCCTAAGATAGCTAGAATATAATTATTATTTATATTGTAGCTATATTAGGGTTTATTTTACAGGTAAGTATTTAGTTTCAAATAGGAATAATTTATTAAAGTATAGTGTAGTGTTAGGTGTAATTATAACTTAGGTTAGGATTTATTTTAAAGGTAAATTTCAGTTTATTTTAGCTAGGTAAGCTATTAAATAGTTAATAACTATTTAATAGCTATTGTACCTAGTTAAAATAAATTGAAAGTTGCCTGTAAAATAAAAATAAATCCTAAGATAGCTAGAATATAATTATTATTTATATTGTAGCTATATTAGGGTTTATTTTAAAGGTAAGTATTTAGTTTTAAATAGGATTAATTTAGTTAATAATAGAAATATTATTTAGATTTATTTAATTAATATTTAAGTTAGGGGGGCGTTAGGGTTAGTGTTAGACTTAGGGGTTAATAATTTTATTACAGTGGCGGCGGCGTAGTGGGGGGCAGGATAGGGGTTAATAAATTTATTATAGGTGGCGACGGTGTAGGGGGGCAGATTAGGGGTTAATAACTTTATTATAGAGTGCGACGGTGTAGGGGGGGCAGGATAGGGGTTACTAGGTATAATGTAGGTGGCAGCGGTGTCCGGGAGCGGCGGTTTAGGGGTTAATACATTTATCAGAGTTGCAGCAGGGTCTAGGAGCGGCGGTTTAGGGGTTAGTAACTTCATTTAGTTGCGGGGGGCTCCGGGGGCGCCGGTATAGGGATAGAACAGTGTAGTTTAGTGTGAGTGCTTAGTGACAGGCTAGCAATAAAGCTGGGAAAAAGCCGAAGAGCAGCGAGATCGGATGAGTGATAATTCTCACAGTCCGCTGCTCATCGCCCCGCGGCTTTTTGACAGCTTTATTTGATAACTTAGGCGAACGTATTCAAGGTCCGCGGCGGCGAAGGTAGGCGAGCTTAGGCGGGCGTATTGGGCCGGCGAAGGCAGAAAAGTAGACGGCTTGATAACTACCCCCATAGTATAAACAGATAAGAGAAAGAGAGAGAAAGATAGAGATAGAGAGAGAGAGAGAGAGAGAGAGAGAGAGAGAGAGAGAAGAAGAGAGAGAGAGGGAGAAAGAGAAAGAGTGAGACTTAATATTCTAGGGCAGTTTCGGCTTTGGCTCTAGAACAACCTAAAACTTAGCATGTTCACTAAATCGGTTTTCGGCTGCGCTAACCCTTCTGTGGTAAATGTAATTTACCATGGTCTTGTAATAACAAGGCATGTGCGGACCAGCGATATTGCTTATTGTGACCACTTGTAATCTGGCCCATGACAATGTGCCCTGAGACATGAAGTGTAAGGGATAAAACATTTCACAAAAACCATGTAAAACACATTAACCCCTGAAGGGCAGAGCATTGCAGTCTAAAACTTGCTCAAAAGTCCAGATAATTTTTAGCCTTTTTGCCATCACTCCATTTAAACATTAATATAGCCTTGTTTTTTTATTTTCAGCAGGTTCCCTTTACGCCAAAGTATCGCTGTTCACACAGCTTATAAACTTAGCTAGGGTTAGTACAGTGATTCATAACCATCCCAGGACAGACTGTTTCATGGTTTTTGCCACTCATCAGCTGGGAGAAGGTTAGAATCACTGCTGGGTGAAGTTGATTCCAGGCAGAATACAACAACATTTTAAATTAGGGGGAGATAAAAGGCGAGTTTAAAATCGTCCACTACGCACAAAATATAGAAAAAAATAACTCATTGTGTAGTTCATTATCAAATCTAGACAGGCCCAGAGGCTTGTTTTCCCACAGAAAACCTCCGAATTACATTGTTTCCAATGCAGCAAAGGATTCTGGGTAAGATATGCAAATGAAGTACACAATGACACACCTTTTTACTTCAGTCTGCTTTTCAGCTGGTTCCATTTACGCCAAAGTATCGCTGTTCACACAGCTTATAAACTTAGCTAGGGTTAGTACAGTGATTCATAACCATCCCAGGACAGACTGTTTCGTGGTTTTTGCCACTCATCAGCTGGGAGAAGGTTAGAATCACTGCTGGGTGAAGTTGATTCCAGGCAACATTCCTGCTCCATTTGATTCCAGCATGCGGACTATTCCAGGAAACAGGGGCATCAGGAGCCATTCGGCCCTTGATAAATCGGCCCCATAGTATTTAAAAACATATTAAAAGTAATTACAAATGATATTGCATGTTTCAAGGTATTTGATTGGGAAGGGCTCAAAGTATATATATTTTTAGGGTTGCACCGATACTAGTATCGGTGCCGATACCAAGTATTTGCATGAGTACTTGTACTCATGAAAATGCACCGATACTTAAACCGATACCTGTACCTCCTATTCCTACCCATACGCCATCTTGTGGTGTTTTTCAAACTGCATGTTCCCATTTCATTTTAAGCTGGAGTGAAGACTTAACTAAAAATTGTTCACTTCTGTTCTGCCAATACAAATTGCTGTTATTTGTATTATTGTACATCAGAGCAGTGCTCCAAAAGCTGCTACTTTACAGCTGGAAGCCTACCTGGGAGAGATCACTGTACCTCATTCAGACAAACCCCTGAAGTACTGGAGATTTAATGGCCCCAAACTTTTTGAGAGCAAAAGAACAAGTGATAGTTAAGCGCTAAAAGCGAGGGGTTTGACAGGAGACTGTTGATCTATAAATAAAGCAATGTGACGGCGTGTAGTATGAATGTAAAACCTAATATTAGGAATGGTGGTGAGTGCTGTGTAGGTAACCAGTACTAAAAATTATATGGGGATAATAGCAGTATATATATATATATATATATATATATATATATATTAATATAATATAGTCAACTAAAAGAATGAAAGATGCAAAGAGGGTACAAATATAGATACAATTTATTAAAACAGAAGTCTAAAACAATATGTCAAGTAGTAGGCAAATATAAAAACATATGTATCTAAAAGTGCAGGGACGTCTCCCTTATTCGTTACTAATAGTAAAAGATGATAAAAAAGAACTAATTGCAGTATAAAATACTTGCGTTTTCAAAGTGATGTTAGCAACAGTGGAGCAATAATGTGTCTCCTAAGATGTCCAGTATAGATGCAAGGTAACTGTCGGATAGAGGCCGCGTTGTGTACGGCTTGGCGTTACCAGATGGTATTGAATGCGCCTTTTTTATGGCTCCTACGTGACCGGTGTGACGTCACTGATGCCGGTTACGTACGGCGTTTCTGTAGTAGCCCCTATTCCGCAAAGAATGTGGAAGTCTTGGGGGAATAAGTGTAATACTTGGCGGTCAAAATAAATGACTTAATTGTTTCTTAATGTAACAATAGGGATAGGTGATCCTCAGATTGTGCAGGCTGTGCGGTCGCGATGTAGCGACTAAAGACACGGTTTTTTCCTTTGGTTGCTAGTAGCAACTGGTGGGTCCTTTTGATGCTGAAACTTGGCGGTCGTTAAAAACGACTAATTAGACAGGTATATCTTTGCGGTCGTTTCAAAACGACTAAAATGACTAAAAAGTCTTTGATTAGAAGATTAGATTGATTAGAAGAGCTTGGCGGTCACTATATATGTCACACTGCTTTTGGATTAACTAAAATAAAGATAGTGTAATTCAATAGGATAGTTGAATCACAACTGCTGAGATAGTAAATAGGCAACAATATATAAGTATATGAATGTAGCAAGAAGATACTGAAAGCCACAATAGTCACAGAGTGTGTGAAGGTGGGTTTCATATATCAGCAGGCTGTAATTAATGTATAGGAAGTGGTTAGCAGTATTAACCCTATTGCAGCCTGTTGAAGTGGGTACACTGAAGACTGCAGGGAAATATATGCTAATTATTCCTTAGGAAGGAAATATGGGGAGGATAGATAGAATCTTACATGTAAGAATGATAAATAATTAAATATAAAGCAATGGATGGCGTTTGACATTATGATAAGGTAACAATTTAGATTTTGTAAAACACATTATGGTAATGACAGACTGGAAGTAAGCATTAAACCAAGATCTGGATATGTGCCAAAAGAACCGGAACACTGACATAGATAGTAACAGAGTTTGCAATATACCTGAGGCAAGGGTGAAAGAAGTCAACCGGTATTGTGAGGCAGTAGGCAAGTTTGCAAACTTACAGTTAGTTCTGAAGAGCTGGTGACAGGAGTTTGCTAAGCGGGAGAGCAGCCGGCGTGTGACGTCACCGCGATGGTTGCGGAGCTCTGTAGTAGCGCTGAGAGTGGAAACAGGAGCGGATCAGGGTTCAGGTAACAGCGGCTTCCAATAGCCGGAGGATCCTAGTGAAAATAGCAGCTTAAGTGGAATCCAAGGGGGATGAGTAAAGAGGAACACAGGAGTAATGCAGGTCAGCAGTATAAAGTTGGAGGATAAAGGTTGCGGCAAAAATAAGTGAACAGCGTTCACACAAATCAAGGCTAGGATATTGTAGTGATAACTTCAATACTAAGCAAGGAATGAATGTCATAGGTGTGCCTTAAATAGGGTGGAGATATGAATGAGAGGCAATGAATCTTAAAGGAACAGTATTACGTAAGGATAGTGTAGATGGCTAAGACAAATCCTTACAGGATCCCCCCTTCAAGGGAGCGACTCCGGAGTTCAGGGTCCAGGAGAGTCCAGGTGTCTTTGATGAAAACGAGAAACCAACCTGGGTGCGGAAATATTAACAGCGGGTTCCCAGGAGTCATCATCCGGAGGGTAACCCTTCCAGCTGACCAGGTACTGCAAAGCACCATGTAACCTTCGGGAATCCTTGATGGATCGGACCTCATATTCCATATTCGGGTCAACAGAAACCTGAGGCAGGTAAGTAGGTGTGGAAGAATCCCTCACAGCACGATAGGGTTTAAGCAGAGAGACATGAAATGTCGGATGGATCTTCATAGTATCAGGTAAGGTGAGACGAACAGCATTCTCATTGACAACATGTGCTATCGGATAAGGACCCACATAAAGTGGAGATAACTTCTTGCAAGGAGTATTCATTTTCAAATTTTTTGTAGAGAGCCATACCAAATCACCGACATCATATTTCGGTGGAGGAGTCCTTCGTCTATCATAGTACTGTTTGTAAACCTTCTTAGCGTTTTCAATTGAAGATTCAATACGTAATTTGAGTAGAATGGAGTTTGATTAGTGGTAGCATGTAGGGTGTTATTATAACAAAATTCGGCATATGGTAATAGGTCTGCCCAAAGATGTTGTTCAGTGGAGCAAAAAGACCTTAAAAACTGTTCTAGCCATTGATTACAGCGTTCAGTCTGTCCATTAGTCTGGGGATGGTAGGCTGTTGTGAGCCGTCTGTTGATGTGAAAAAGTTTACAGAATTCTAACCAGAGTTTACTGGAGAATTGGGTGCCTCTATCACTCACAATAGTCTTTGGCAGTCCGTGTAGCTTGATAACATTAGAGATGAGAAGATGGACTGTTTCTATCGAAGTGGGTAGCTTATTGTATGTAACAAAGTGGCACATCTTTGTGAAAAGATCTACTACAACCATGATCGTGTTGTTCTTTGAGGAGAGAGGTAGATCGACTATAAAGTCGAGAGCTATTTCTGACCAGGGTCTCTTTGGAGTTGGTAGAGGTAACAAGAGACTATAAGGAGGTTGTTTTTTCCTCTTTGAAACGGTACATATGGTACAGGTAGAGACATGTTGAGAAACATCGGTAGTCATATTTGGCCACCAGTAGAATCTTTTTGCTAAATCCAGAGTTTTATTTTGTACCAGGGTGACCCGCGAGCGGGGAATCGTGTATTGACTTGAGAAATGATAATCGAAGTATAGGTGGAATGTATAAGCAGGAGCCATGATAATAACAACCATCTGAGTTCAACTGTAATACCTGTAGAGGTTTTGTAACATCCATCTGTTGTTCCTTATGGACAATGGGTAAGGTATCGTAAGTGAAACAAAGAAAGTTTTGTGAAGGTATGATACTTTGTTCAGAGGGTAGAGACATGGACTCTGATGGAATGCGAGATAGAGCATCAGCTTTCTGTTTTTTTGCTGAAGGGCGATATGTAATAAGGAAGTTGAATCGTGAAAAAAACAAATTCCATCTAACCTGTCGAGAGGTAAGTGTTCTAGTACTTTTCAAGTATTGAAGGTTACGGTGATCTGTGTAAATGAGAGTAGGGTAAGTTGTACCCTCTAAAAGATGACGCCAATGTTGCAGGGATAGCTTTATTGCGAGTAATTCTTTATCCCCGATAGGGTAATTTCGTTCAGAGGTATTTAGTGTCCTGGAATAATAAGCTACTGGGTGTAAAGGTTTGTTTAGGTTGTCTCTTTGAGACAATACTGCTCCTATCGCAAAGTTGGATGCGTCAACCTCTAGTATGAATTGGAGTTTTGGGTTAGGAAAACGTAAAATGGGTGCAGAGGTGAATTTCTGTTTGAGTGTATCAAAAGCTGACTGGGAATCTTGTGTCCACTTAAATGGGATATTGGCTTTAGTGAGTGTGGTTAAAGGGATAGCTAACTTTGAGAAATCTTTAATAAACTTGCGGTAGAAGTTTGCAAATCCCATAAAGCATTGTACTTGGCGTTTTGTTTTTGGGGTAGGCCAGTTCAATACAGCATCAATTTTTTTATTCTCCATACAAATTCCGGAGGGGGATATTTCATATCCAAGGAAAGATATGGACTGTGAATTGAAGACACATTTTTCGGCTTTTGCATATAGGAAATTGCTTCTAAGCCGAGATAGAACTTGTCTCACATGAAGTATGTGTTGTTCTAATGTTTTCGAATGGATGAGAATATCATCAAGATATATGACGATGTATACATCGAGGAGGTCTCTAAATAGATCATTTATTAAGTGCTGAAAAGCAGCGGGCGCATTACACAACCCGAATGGCATGACTACGAATTCGAATAAGCCATATCGAGTTCGAAACGCAGTCAGCCATTCGTCCCCAGATCTTATTCGGAGAAGGTTGTATGCACCCCTTAGATCCAACTTTGTGAAAAACCTAGCTCCCTCCAATCTCTCAATTAGTTCTGGTATATGGGGTAGAGGGTAGCGGTTCTTTACGGTAATTTTATTTAACTGACGGTAATCGACTATAGGTCTAAGGGTACCGTCTTTATTCTTAACGAAGAATATACCGGCTCCTGCGGGCGAGGTGGATGGACGGATGAAGCCTTTTTTAAGGTTTTCATCTAGATACGTTTTTAGGTGTGTGAGTTCAGTGTCAGATAGAGGAAATATGTGCCCTATAGGGATTTCTGACCCAGGGAATATCTCAATGGGGCAATCATATTTCCTGTGTGGAGGTAGACTCTCCGCCTCTGTTTTGTGTATGTATGAGTTTGTGTGTGTATGTATGTATATTTGAATTTGTGTGTGTGTGTATGTATGAGTTTGTGTGTGTTTGTATGTATGAGTTTGTGTGTGTATGTCAGAGTAGTGTGTGTGAGTGTGTATGTATGTAAGAGTTTGTGTGTGTATGTATGAGTTTGTGTGTGTATGTATGAGTTTGTGTGTGTGTGTGTATGTATATATATGAGTTTGTGTATGTATGTGTGTATGAGTTTGGGTGTGTGTGTGTGTATGTATGTATGTATGAGTTTTTGTGTGTGTGAATGTATGAGTTTGTGTGTATGTGTGTAGCCGGACAGATAGCTCAGCATGCTAAGGCACTGTGGCTGAGCTCTGTAGCAACCCAAGGGTTGCAGGTTCGATCCTCGTTGAGGTCCACTCAGCCTTTCATCTTTCCGAGGTTGATAAAATGAGCTGGTCGATAAAATGAGCAACGCTTTGAGACCCTTACGGGTGATTAGCCACGCTTTACAAGTACCCAATACATACATATGTATGAGTTTGTCTTTATTTATTAAGAGTGGATAATCAATATTGTTTGCAGTCCACATTGGAGGTGGTTTCTCGTTTACACTTCCTCTGAGGCCTTTATATATATCCAAGATATATTAATGGTAACAACTTCTGAAATTCTTTCCTGTTTGTAAGTCTCCTGCAAATTTACTAACATCTATTGCTTGTGTGGGTGTGAGGGGGGGGGGGGGGATTAAGCTCATCTAACAAGTTTCACCAAAGGGGAGGCCCACTGTCTAAGACTTTGAAAATCTTTGGTATAGATATATATTTTACAAAAAAATATGCATATATACATAGAAATTTTTCTAAATGAAGAACATAGGAATGTAAATTATTCCTAACACACCTTCGGCGTTAGTGCAGTTGGTGTAGCGCAGCTTCGGGTTAGCACGCAAATGACAAACAGATAAGGATTTCTTTATTGCGCCCCATAGAAGTCTATGGGGAGAGGGAAGTTACAATGTTGAGATATCTGAAGTCCTGAAGTTAGCGTGTCTGACTCTTTCACTTGCACACTAACTTATTACTTTCAACTTGTAATACTAACCTCGGAGCACTTATGTTTTCCCTTAAACGCAGTTAGCTCTCTTGTGCAATAACAATTTATCGCTCCACTTGTAATCTAGCCTAAATGTTTTCAAATCATTTAACATTGTTATTTTGCAAATCAAAACCACTTCAGGCACATTTCTATTGAAAAGCCTGGTGGAATTCATGTTCATGGTCTCCTTTGCTTTGCCACATTAGATAGAGATGTAAATGAGCTTGTAATCTCAGCTAACCAATCACTTTGTAGAATGTTGCATGCTCAGGTAAATTCTTCCATTCTTAAATATGATGTAAGCGCTCTCGGTTGTCTTTTAGAGAAGAAAGAACAGACCCAATTTACAGATTTATTTTACAGCTAAAGTAGACAAAATTAAAGGGCCACTAAACCCAAAATCTTTCTTTCATGATTCAGATAGAGAATAGAAATTTAAACAACATTACAATTTACTCCCATTATTTATTTTGCTTCATTTTCTAGATATCCTTAGTTGAAGAAAAACCAATGCACATGGCGATGTGCAGCAACCAATTAGCAGCTAGTGAGCATATCTAGATATGCTTTTCATCAAAGAATATCAAGAGAATAAAACAAATTAGATAATATAAGTAAATTAGAAAGATGTTTAAAATTGCATTCTCTTTCTAAATCATAAAAGAAAAAATGTGGGTGGCATGTCCAATTAATAATGAAAGTATGATGTAATACTGTTTTATTTTATTTTATTAAACAGGGAGATTAAAGAGACAGTAAACACCTTGGGGTAAATTTATTAAAGTGCGGACGGACATGATAAGATGTACCGTATCATGTCTGCCGCACATCGATAAATGCCGACAGTATACACTGTTTGCATTTATCATTGCACCAGCAGTTTTTGTGAACTGCAGGTGCAATGCCGCCCCCTGCAGATTTGCAGCCAATCGACTGCTAGTAGGGAGTGTCAATCAACCCGATAGTATTCGATCGGGTTGATTTCTGTCCGCCGCCTCAGAGCAGGCGGACAAGTTATGGAGCAGCAGTCTTTAGACCGCTGCTTCATAACTTCTGTTTTTGGCGAGCCATCAAGCTCCGTACGGAGCTTGATAAATTGACCCCCTTGAATGTCTTTGCAATGTACTTTAATTATTTAGTTTGCCCTCTTACAATGTAATTTAGCTCTGAAGATTTTTAAATCCTCAGGCTTTAAATAAATGCTGTAGATTTCTTAAAGGGTCACTGAACCCAAATTTTATCTTTTGTGATTCAGATAGAGCATGAAATTTTAAGCAACTTTCTAATTTACTCCTATTATCAATTTTTCTTCATTCTCTTGGTATCTTTATTTGAAATGCAAGAATGCAAGTTTAGAGGCCGGCCCATTTTTGGTGAACAACCTGGGTTGTTCTTGCTGATTGGTGGATAAATTCATCCACCAATCAAAAAGTGCTGTCCAGAGGTCTGAACAAAAAAATAGCTTAGATGCCTTCGTTTTTAAATACAAATTGCAAGAGAAGGAAGAAAAATTGATAATACGAGTAAAATAGAAAGTTGCTTAAAATTGCATGCTCTATCTGAATCACGAAAGAAAAAATTTGGGTTCAGTGTCCCTTTAAGGCTAACCCTGTTTACTCCCTATATGTAACAGATAACAGACTGCAAAACAATACACTTTATAGCAATATGACCATGTCTAGCCCTTTTGTCTGCAAATCCAGATTGGATCCTCCACATAAAGTGGTGGGTGGAGTTTCACCATTGAAAAACAACTGCAGCAAATTGTCAGCCAGATTACGAGTTTTGCGTTATGGCTGGCTCGCTAATTACTTGCAAGTTATTTACACCGCTCACCTTTAATAGCGCTGCTATTACAGGTTTGCAAAACAAATACAAATACAAGCAGTGTTTTGAGCTGCTTGTGCACGATTTCCCCATAGACAAGAATGGGGCCGGCTAAAAAAAAGCCTAACAACTGCAATTGCGGAGCGTAAAGCTCCGTAACGCCGCATTGATGTCTATGGGGAAAAAAATGTATGTTTAAACCTAACATCCTAACATAAACCCAGAGTCTAAACACCCCTAATCTGCTGCCCCTGACATCGCCAACACCTACATTACACTTATTAACCCCTAATCTACCACCCCCGACATTGCGGCCACCTACCTACACTTATTAACCCCTAATCTGCCGCCCCCTATGTCGCCGCCACCTACATTACACTTATTAACCTTTAATCTGCCACCCCTGACATCGCCGACACTTACTTAACACTTGTTAACCCCTAATCTGCCGCCCCCAATGTCGCCGCCACCTACATAAATGTATTAACCTCTAATCTGCCGCCCCAATGTCGCCGCAGCCACTATACTAAAGTTATTAACCCCTAAACCTCTGGCCTCCCACATCACTAACACTAAAAAAATATATTAACCCCTAACGTAACCCTAAGTCTAATCCTAACCCTAACGTAACCCTAACACCCCCTAACTTTAATATAATTAAAATAATTCTAAATAAAACTTACTATTAATAACTAATTCCTATTTAAAAATAAATATTTACCTGTAAAATAAACCCTAAGATAGCTACAATATAACTAATAGTTACATTGCATCTATCTTAGGTTTTATTTTTATTTCACAGGTAAGTTTGTATTTATTTTAACTAGGTAGACTAGTTAGTAAATAGTTATTAACTATTTACTAGCTACCTAGTTAAAATAAATACAAAGTTACCTGTAAAATAAAACCTAACCTGAGTTACACTAACACCTAACATTACTATAAAATTAAATAAATTAAATTAACAAAATACATTTATCTAAATTACAAAAAATAATAAACACTAAATTACACAAAATAAAAAATGAAATTATCAAAAATAAAAATGAATTACTCCTAATCTAATAGCCCTATCAAAATAAAAAAGCCCTCCCAAAATAAAAAAAACCCTAGCCTACGCTAAACTGCCAATGGCCCTTAAAAGGGCCTTTTGAGGGGCATTGCCCCAAATAAATCAGCTCTTTTACCTGTAAAAAAAAATACAAACAACCCCCAACAGTAAAACCCACCACCCACACAACCAAACCCCTCAAATAAAATCCTATCTAAATAAACCTAAGCTCCCCATTGCCCTGAAAAGGGCATTTGGATGGGCATTGCCCTTAAAAGGGCATTTAGCTCTTTTAAATTGCCCAAAACCCTAAGATAAAAATAAAACCTACCCAATAAACCCTTAAAAAAACCTAACACTGACCACCGAAGATCCACTTACAGTTTTTGAAGACCGGACATCCATCCTCATCCAGGCGGCAGAAGTCTTCATCCAAGCAGGCAGAAGTCCTCATCGAAGCCGGCAGAAGTCTTCATCCAAGCGGGCAGAAGTCTTCATCCAGACGGCATCTTCTATCTTCATCCATCTGGCGCGGAGTGGGTCCATCTTAAAGACATCCGGCGCGGAGCATCCTCTTCTTACGATGGCTTTCGAAGAACGAAGTTTCCCTTTAAATGACGTGTTCCAAGATGGCGTCCCTTACATTCCGATTGGCTGATAGAATTCTATCAGCCAATAGGAAAAGAAAATTTATGCTTACCTGATAAATTTATTTATTTTTTGACACGATGAGTCCACTGATCATCTTAATTACTAATGGGATATTCACCTCCTGGTCAGCAGGAGGAGGCAAAGAGCACCACAGCAGAGCTGTTAAATAGCTCCTCCCTTCCCTCCCACTCCAGTCATTTGACCGAAGTTAGGAAGAGAAAGGAAAAGCCAAGGTGCAGAGGTGTCTAAAGTTTATAATAACCAACAACCTGTCTTACACGAACAGGGCGGGCCGTGGACTCATCGTGTCGAAAAAGAAATACATTTATCAGGTAAGCATACATTTTCTTTTCTTTTTAAAGACACGATGAGCCCATGGATCATCTTAGTTACTAATGGGATTCAATACCCAAGCTAGAGTACACAGATGATACGGGAGGGACAAGACAGGGAATCTAAACGGAAGGCACCACTGTTTGAAGAACCTTTCTCCCAAAAGCAGCCTCAGCCGAGGCAAAAGTGTCAAATTTGTAAAACTTGGAAAAAGTGTGAAGAGAGGACCAAGTAGCAGCCCTGCTAATCTGTTCCACAGAAACTTCATCTTTGAATGCCCATGAGGAAGCAACAACCCTCGTGGAATGAGCCGTAACCCTCTCGGGAGGCTGCTGTCCAGCAGTCACATATGCAAAACAAATGATGCTCTTCACCCAAAAAGAAAGAAAAGTAGCCGTAGCTTTCTGTCCCTTACGATTTACCGTGAAAACCACAAATAAGACAGAAGACTGACGAAAATCCTTAGTCGCCTGTAGGTATATTTTTAGTGCACATACAACATCTAAATTGTGCAGAAGCCGTTCTTTCTGAGAAGAAGGATTAGGAAACAAGGAAAGAACAACAATCTCTTGATTAATGTTCCGGTCAGAAACTACTTTAGGAAGAAATCCAAATTATGTACAAAAAACTACCTTATCCGAATGAAAAATAAGGTAAGGAGACACATACTGCAATGCCGAGAGCTCTGACACTCTACAAGCAGATGAAATAGCAACAAGAAACAAAACTTTCCAAGATAACAACCTAACCTATATCAACAACCTATATCTAAGGAATTCATAGATTCAAACGGAGCCCCTTGAAGAACATTGAGAACTAAATTGAGACTCCATGGAGGAGTAACTGGTATGAACACAGGCCTGATCTTGACCAAGGCCTGACAAAAGACTGAACATCTGGGACATCCGCCAGACATTAGAGAAATAAGATAGATAAAGCTGAGATTCGACCCTTTAGGGGACTCATCGATAAACCTTTCTCCAAACCTTCCTGGAGAAAAGACAAAATCCTAGGAATCCTAACTCTACTCCATGAGTAGCCGTGGGATTCACACCAATAAACATATTTACGCCAAATCTTATGGTACATCCTTCTAGTTACAAATTTACAAGCCTGAATCATGGTCTCTATGACCGAATCAGAAAACCCCCGCTTGGATTAAAATCAAGCGTTCAACCTCCAAGCAGTCAGCTTCAGAGAAACTAGATTTGGGTGAAGGAAGGCCCATGAATCAGAAGGTCCTTCCGCAATGGAAATCTCCAATGTGGAAGAGATGTCATCTCCACCAGATTTGTATACCAAATCCTGCAAGGCCAGGCTGGTGTTATGAGAATCACCAAGACCCTTTCCTGTTTGATTCGAGCAAGTACTCGAGGAAGAAGAGTAACCGGAGGATAACAGGTATGCTAGATTGAAGATCCAAGGGGCCACCAGAGCATCTATCAGTTCTGCCTGGGAGCCCCCTTGAGAATCAGGTTGGAGAACACTTCCGGATGGAGTTTCCACTCCCCAGATGAAAGGTCTGCCTGCTCAGGAACTCCGCCTCCCAGTTAGTCCACCCCTGAACTGTGGATCGCCAACAGGCAGCAAGAATGGGCCTCTGCCCACTGAAGTCTTTTAGATACCTCTGTCATCGCCAAGGAACTTCTCGTTCCTCCCTGATGATTGATTTAAACCACTGACGTTATGTTGTCCGACTGGAAAAAGTAAATTTGTGCTTACCTGATAAATTAATTTCTTTTACGATATGACGAGTCCACGGATTTCATCCTTACTTGTGGGATATTAACCTCCTGCTAACAGGAAGTGGCAAAAAGCACCACAGCAGAGCTGTATATATAGCACCTCCCTTCCCCTCCACCCTCAGTCATTCGACCGAAGGTTTAGGAAGAGAAAAGGAAAGGCTAAAAGGTGCAGAGGTGACTGAAGTTTACAAAAAATAAAATAAATCTGTCTTAAAATAACAGGGTGGGCCGTGGACTCGTCATATCGTAAAAGAAATTAATTTATCAGGTAAGCATAAATTTACTTTTCTTTTACAAAGATATGATGAGTCCACGGATTTCATCCTTACTTGTGGGATACCAATACCAAAGTAATAGGACACGGATGAAAGGGAGGGACAAGACAGGAACCTAAACAGAAGGAACCACTGCTTGAAGAACCTTTCTCCCAAAAATAGCCTCAGAAGAAGCAAAAGTATCAAATTTGACAAATTTGGAGAAAGTATGAAGGGACGACCAAGTCGCAGCCTTGCAAATCTATTCAACAGAAGCATAGTTTTTAAAAGCCCATGTGGAAGCCACAGCCCTAGTAGACTGATCCGTAATTCTTTCAGGAGGCTGCTGTCCAGCAGTCTCATATGCCAGGCGGATGATACTTCTCAGCCAAAAAGAAAGAGAGGTAGCCGTAGCTTTCTGACCCCTACGCTTTCCAGAATAAACAATGAATAATGAAGATGATTGATGGAAATCCTTAGTCGCCTGTAAGTAAAACTTCAGGGCACGGACCACGTCCAGATTATGTAACAGACGCTCCTTCTTGGAAGAAGGATTAGGACACAATGAAGGAACAACAATTTCTTGATTAATGTGCCTATTTGAAACAACCTTAGGAAGAAATCCAGGTTTGGTACGTAAAACCACCTTATCAGAATGAAATATAAGATAAGGCGAATCACATTGTAATGCTGAAAGCTCGGAAACTCTTCGAGCAGAAGAAATAACAACTAAAAACAGAACTTTCCAAGATAACAATTTAATATCTATGGAATGCATGGGTTCAAACGGAACCCCTTGAAGAACTCTAAGAACTAAATTCAAACTCCAGGGAGGAGTAATAAGTCTAAATACAGGCTTAATTCTAGTTAAAGCCTGACAAAAAGACTGAACATCCGGTACATTTGCTAAACGTTTGGGAAGCAAAATTGACAAAGCAGAAATCTGTCCCTTTAAAGAACTCACTGATAACCCTTTCCCCAATCCTTCTTGGAGAAAAGACAGAATCCTAGGAATCTTAGTTTTACCCCATGAGTAACCCTTGGATTCCCACCAATAAAGATATTTACGCCATATCTTATGATATATTTTTCTAGTAACAGGCTATTGAGCCTGTATCAAAGTATCAATGACCGAATCAGAGAATCCTCGCTTAGATAGAATCAAGCGTTCAATCTCCAAGAAGTCAGCTGCAGAGAAGTTAGATTTCGATGTTGGAAAGGTCCTTGAATGAGAAGGTCCTGTCTCAAAGGAAGTTTCCACAGCGGCAGAGAGGACATGTCCACTAGATCCGCATACCAAGTCCTGTGTGGCTACGCAGGCGCTATCAGGATTACTGAAGCTCTCTCCTGTTTGATTTGAGCAATCATGTGTGGAAGGAGAGGAAATGGTGGAAACACATAAGCTAGGCTGAACTTCCAAGGCACTGCCAGGGCATCTATCAATTCGGCCTGTGGATCCCTTGACCTGGATCCGTATCTTGGGAGCTTGGCATTCTGTCGAGATGCCATTAGATCCAACTCTGGTCTGCCCCATCTGAGAATCAGTGAGGCAAATACCTCCGGATGGAGTTCCCATTCCCCCGGATGAAAAGTCTGACGACTTAGAAAATCCGCTTCCCAATTTTCTACTCCTGGGATGTAGATTGCCGACAGATAACAAGAGTGGGTCTCCGCCCATCGGATTATCTTGGATACTTCTATCATCGCTAAGGAACTCCTTGTTCCCCCTGATGATTGATATATGCCACAGTCGTGATGTTGTCCGACTGGAACCTGATGAATTTGGCCAAAGCCAACTGAGGCCACGCCTGAAGCGCATTGAATATTGCTCTCAGTTCCATAATATTGATTGGAAGTAGAGACTCCACCTGAGTCCAAACACCCTGAGCCTTCAGGGAGTTCCAGACTGCACCCCAGCCCAGAAGACTGGCATCCGTTGTCACTATCACGCACGAGGGTCTGCGGAAACAAGTCCCCTGGGACAGATGATCCGGCGACAACCACCAAAGAAGAGAGTCTCTGGTCTCTTGATCCAGATTTATCTGAGGAGATAAATTTGCATAATCCCCATTCCACTGTCCGAGCATGCACGGCTGCAGTGGTCTGAGATGAAAGCGGGCAAACAGGATTATATCCATTGCCGCTACCATTAATCCAATGACTTCCATGCACTGAGCCACTGATGGCCGATGAATGGACTGAAGTGTTCGGCAAGTATTCAGAATCTTTGTCTTTCTGACCTCTGTCAGAAATATTTTCATGTCTACCAAATCTGTATGAGAGTCCCTAAGAATGGAACCCTTGTCCGTGGAACTAATGAACTCTTTTCTATGTTCACTTTCCAACCGTGAGATCTCAGGAAAGACAATACTATATCCGTGTGAGATTTTGTCAATTGATAATTCGACGCCTGAATCAGAATATCGTCCAGATAAGGCGCTACTGCTATGCCCCGCGGTCTGAGAACCGCTAAAAGAGACCCCAGAACCTTTGTGAAAATTCTGGGTGCTGTGGCAAGACCGAAAGGAAAAGCCACAATCTGATAATGTTTGTCCAGGAAGGCAAACCTTAAGAAACCGATGATGATCCTTGTGAATAGGGATATGAAGGTATGCATCCTTCAAGTCCACGGTAGTCATATATTGACCCTCCTGAATCATTGGTAAGATTGTTTGTATAGTCTCCATTTTGAACGATGGGACTCTGAGAAATTTGTTTAGACACTTGAGATCCAAAATGGGTCTGAAAGTTCCTTCTTTTTTGGGAACTACAAAAATATTTGAGTAAAACCCCTGTCCCTGTTCCAGCTTTGGAACAGGACAAATTACTCCCATGGTATAGAGGTCTTTTACACAGCGTAAGAACGCCTCTCTTTTTATCTGGTCTACAGATAATCGTGAAAGATGAAATCTCCCCCTTGGGAGAAAATCCTTGAATTCTAGTTGATACCCGTGGGTCACTATTTCCAGTGCCCAGGAGTCCTGAACATCTCTAGCCCAAGCCTGAGCAAAGAGAGAATGTCTGCCCCCTACCAGATCCGGTCCTGGATCGGGGGCCACCCTTTCATGCTGTCATGGAAACAGCAGCGGGGTTCTTGGATTGTTTACCTTTATTCCAAGTCTGGTTAGGTCTCCAGACTGACTTGGATTGAGCAAAATTCCCTTCCTGCTTTGTAGAGGAAGAAGAAGCAGAGGGTCCTCCTTTATAGTTTCGAAAGGAATGAAAATTATTCTGTTTAGCCCTCATTTTAACAGACTTATCCTGAGGTAGGGAATGGCCTTTACCTCCAGTAATGTCAGAAATGATCTCCTTCAATTCAGGCCTGAATAGGGTCTTACCTTTAAAAGCTTAGATTTTGATGACACATCAGCAGACCAAGATTTGAGCCATAACGGTCTACGCGCCAGAATGGCAAAACCTGCATTTTTTGCTGCTAATTTAGCAATTTGAAAAGCAGCACCAGTACTAAAATAATTAGCTAGCTTGAGAGCCTTAATTCTATCCAGAATATCATCTAATGGAGTCTCAACCTTCAGAGACTCTTCTAGAGCTTCGAACCAAAAAGCTGCTGCAGTAGTTACTGGAACAATGCAAGCCGTAGGTTGTAAAAGAAAACTTTGATGAATAAATAAATATGCTTCTTACATTGTAAGGCCCTTTCAGTACAAGAGGTACACAACGTAAGTGGGGGTTCCACAATGGCTTCTAAACACATAGAACAATTAGTATCCTCAATGTCAGACATGTTGAACAGACTAACAATAATCTTAAAAGTTGTTCAACACTTTCAACAATTTTTTAAAAAAAATGTACTGCGCCTTTAAAAAATAAAAAAGTATACAATTTTTCCAAAACTGCTATAAAAGTTAAATAACGAATTAGAAACACATATTTAATGTGCCCAAAAATTATTGCACCTAAGAGCAATAGGCAAAAATTACCTTATGAGGACATTTAGAATGAAAAAATACAATTTATTCGACAAAATGACCCCTGCACCTCGCAACAGATCGGCTGTGGCGCCTACCTGCCCTTAAAGTACTTGAAAAACAACTCTACCACGATCCGGTCATCAGAGCATAAGTTTAGGCCTAACCGGAGCTTATGCCTGTTGCCTACTGAGCCAAAATGTACTGTGCGTCGGAGCGTGCGAAAATAGGCCCCGCCCATTAAGGGCGATCACAAACGAAACCATAATACCGCATAGGAAGCGGTTAGGAAAAAACACCAAGTGGTCCCCCTAAAAAACAACCTCATAATGCTGCAGCCCTTTATAAAATAAAATAAAATAATAAGCTGCCTCTCCCAGTGTCCTTTACAAACAGCCAATATGTCACAAAAACGTTTAAATAAAGGATTTTAAAGTAATACCCTTTTCTTTTAAAACCAGGTCCACTTTAACCCCTTTTATAGCAAAGAATAAAATGTCAGCCATTCTGATATAACAGGTCTCCTCAGAAAAAAGACTGAACATACCTCAATGCTTAGCATGCAGCTATTCTCCACTCTGAAGATTTCTTACACTACCTTCAGCACCCTGTGGGAACCAACGTGGATCTTAGTTTTGTCTGCTAAGATCATCAACCTCAGGGCAGAGAACGTCTTCCATATCCCCCTGAGGAAAATAGTACACGCCGGTAACATTTGAAAATAAAAAAACTTCTTGATTGAAGAAACTAAAACTAACACCTCACTTTACCTCTTCCTAGTATAACACAGGCAAACAGAATGACTGAGGGTGGAGGGGAAGGGAGAGGCTATATATACAGCTCTGCTGTGGTGCTCTTTGCCACTTCCTGTTAGAGGAGGTTAATATCCAACAAGTAAGGATGAAATACGTGGACTCGTCATATCTTTGTAAAAGAAACTAATAAACTGTACCGATGCTAACTGGGTCCAGGCCAGAAGAGCATTTTAGATCGCTCATAGCTTTGGAATGTGTACGAGTAGAACAGACTCTGACTGAGTCCATGTGCCCTGAGCCTTTAGAGAGCCCCAGACTGCTCCCCACCCTAGAAGGCTGGCATCTGTCGTCACAGTCACCCGAGATAGACTGTGAAAGCAGGTTCCCTGGAAGAGACGATCCAGTGACAACCACCATTGTAGAGTCCCTTGTTTCCTGAGAAGTATTTGAAGAGACAAGTTCGCATAATCTCTATTCCATTGCCCGAGCATGTTTAACTACAGAGGTCTGAGAAGAAAACCGAGCAAACGGAATGATGACCATTGCCGCCACCATCAGTCCGATTACCCCCATGTACTGAGCCACTGATGGCCGAGAAGTGGACTGAAGGGCTAGACATGTATCGTAACTCTTTGATTTCTTGACTACGATCAGAAAAATCTTAATTGATATGGAATCTATAATGGTTCCCAATAAAATTACCCTTGTATTTGGGACCAAAAAACTCCTTTCCAAATTTACCTTCCACCCATGAGATCGCAGGAAGGCTAACACCCAGTCCCTGTGGGATCTGGTTTGATGAAAGGATGGTGCCTGGACTAAGATGTCATCAATGTGAAAATTCTGGGAGCTGTGGCAAGACCAAAGAGATTAGCCACGAACTGGAAGTGTTTGTCCAGAAAGGCAACCCTTAGGAAATTGTTATGATCCCTGTGAATGGGAACATGCAGGTACACCTCCTTTAAATCCACTGTTGTCATAAATTGACCCTCTTGGATCGAAGGAAGAATGGAACGAATAGCTTCCATCTTGAAGGACGGTATTCTGAAAAATTTAATTAGACTCAAGATCTAAAATTGTCCTGAAAAATTCCCTCTCTTTTGGGAACCACGAACAGATTGGAATAGAAACTGAACTCTAGTTTGTATCCCTGTGACACTATTTCGGTTACCCAGGGATCCTGAACATCTCGAACCCAAGCCTGAGCGAAGGAGTCTGCCCTACAAGATCCAATCCCGGATCGAGGGCAGACCCTACATGCTGTCTTTGATTCAAGAGCAGGCCTCTTGGATTATTTTCCCTTAATCCAAGACTGATCGGGTCTCCAAAAAGGTTTAGACTGATCCTGCTTGGAGGAGGAAAAGGAAGAATTTCCCTTGAAATTTCAAAAAGAACGAAAATTACTCTGTCATCCCTTTTGGTTGTTTCTCTTATCCTGACAGAGAAAATGACCCTAACCTCCGGTAAACTCAGAGATAATTTCCCTCAAGCCAGGTTCAAACAAGGTCCTTCCCTTGTAAGGAATCGCTAAAAGCTTAGACTTAGAGGATACATCCGCAGACCAAGGTTTTACTCATAAGGCTCTGCGAGCTAGAACCGAGAAACCTGAAATCATTGATCCCAGATTGATAATTTGAAGGGAAGCATCCGTAATAAAGGAATTAGCCAATGCTGCGGAATCTGTTGGCGCTCTACAAATACCTGATAATAATAATAATAAAAAATTAATTTTTTATCCTATCCTGGATTTCATCCAGGGGAGATTCTTTCCTAATAGCATCAGACCAATATGTCGCTGCACTAGTGATGGTAGCAATGAACACAGCTGGCTACCATTATAAGCCATGGTGTACATTCTTTTGATTAACCCCACTAATCTTTAGATCTCCATTCCATTCTTGAAAGCACAACTATCCTCTAAGGGTATAGTAGTTCCCTTAGCTAAGATGGAAACAGCTCCATCCCCCTTCGGGACAGTTTGCCAAGCCTCCTTACTTGCTTACTTTTCAAATATAGGAGATAGAGAAAAAAAGGGCCAGTCATACCGGAGCCCTTTAGGGTAACTAAAACCTCCTTAGCAGTGTTCATTTTGACGGAAAATTTCGATTTAGTCTTAGATTTAGTCTTTTGACTAAAATGCCATTTTAGTTTTAGTCGTATTTTAGTCATCTGAATTGTTTTAGTTTTAGTCTAGTTTTAGTCGACTGAATCTCCAGTAGATTTTAGTCAACTAAAATCTAAGGGGTTTAGTTAAAGTGTAATCCATTATTTAAGCATTTCTCTATAATTTGCAAACTGATTATATACTCCAGGAGTAAACATAACACCTATATTTTTTATTAAGGTTTAAACATGCAATACAGACACAGATTTAGCCGTTGTTATATATAACATCTTTATTAAACTTCAAATTAAATAAAATTTCATAAACAAACAGAAGTGCAACTTTAAAATATAAAAAAACAAATCTGTAAACTGTATTGGCTGTATTGCACATATTACTCAATATAAAAACTTTAACAGTTCTGTGTTAATAATTAAAACAAGTAGCAAGTTACTCAACACAACAAAAAGTTTCTGCAGCTAGCACAGGCACAGCATAACTTAAACCCATACTCGTGGGTTATGCTTATTTCTATAGGAAGAATCAATTGATTGTTCACAGATTCAAAAAAATTTGGCAACGGTATTAGCACTGCTATAGAACTTCTAAACTCATTATATATTCCTGGAGTAAAGGTTTATTAACCTGTTTTTATTTATGGTATTAAGGTTTGAACATGCAATACAGATTTAACAGATGTAACTGTTATCTTAAAATTTAATAAAATTAAGTTTTGTAAATTTGACAAAAGAGCAGTAATTAGATATAGATTGATTATAACATCTTGCATAAAATGTTTTTGTCAGCAAATTTTGATTTAGTTTTAGTCATAGTCTTTTGACTAAAATGTAATTTTGATTTAGTTTTAGTCATAGTCTTTTGACTAAAATGTAATTTTGATTTAGTTTTAGTCATAGTCTTTTGACTAAAATACCATTTTAGTTTTAGTCGTATTTTAGTCATCAGAATTTCTTTAGTTTTATACTCATTTTAGTCTAGTTTTAGTCGACGAAATTAACACCGCTCCTTAGGTAGAAAATGGAGGTGATCCAGAAAACCACTTTAATATCAGACAAAAGAATTACCCAGACGAAGTCTGAGATGTTTCTCTTATCTATTACCTAACTATCTTCCACTGTAAACTTCAGGGAATACAACAACCTCAGCATCAAATAAAAACATTATTCCATCTGAGTCTGATAATTCTCTCTCAGATAATCCTGAATTATCTTCCTCTTTCAGGTAACAGGGAAAAACCATTCGCAATAGCAATTATTGAATCAATCAATTTTCTATTTTCTAAATAATTGCAAATAATTCCCTTAGAAATGTTTTCTACCTTGTGGGAAAAACATATAATGTATGAAATGCAGAGCAACTCCAGGTGCAGAGTGAGAGGAAGTGCAGGGCACTGCATGTGGGCCATAAAAATTTGTGGGGCACTATAGGAGAAATTTGTGGCATAGATTGACCATAGTCAACAGACTCCTAAACAGCCAATGCCTTGGAAGGAGTAGGTTCAGATTTTCAATAAAAAAAAAAAAATTACTGTCTCTTTAAATGTTTTAAAAGCAACTTTATTCCTTGTGTGCACCTTCAAAGTCACAAGCATGAATTAAACAAATAAACAGTAGAAATTGTTATAATAGAGATTATCAGATAAAAAATGTTACTGTCACCTTAAATTTTAAACAGCAACATTTTATTTTGTCAGTGAGAAATAAGCAAGATTAACGAGCAAAATAACGAAGTGCCATGCTTACACCTCAGTATATAACTTGCTGAGGTGCCGATACTTAAATGACATACAGCTCATTCACATTTAACACATCAGGAGCCTCTACAGATCCAGAGCGCATTTGCTGTATCGCTATCCGGAACCGCATAATGCCCGCTTACACCTCAGTGAATAACTTGCTGAGGTGCCGATACTTAAATGACATACAGCTCATTCACATTTAACATATCATGAGCCTCTACAGATCCGGAGCGCATTTGCTGTAGCGCTATACGGAAACCGCATAAATGACAAACTTCAGCACTGGGCTACATAGCTCCGCCCCTCGTGGGCGTGATAGCCATCCTTGCAACTGTCATACAGATTATCATAAAAGAGCCCAGGTTAACTTTGCGCCGCTCACAAAAGGCGCCAAAAATAACCCCGCCCATCGTGGGCGTTGCCACTCACTATCTCCTGGTCGCCATAATATTTTTAAAGATAGGCCACCGGGAGAAAACTGAACCCTTCATAGTAAGCCTGGGGGCAAATAGAAATACCATATCATGAGGTCTTTGATGTTAGTACACCAAGTAGACACCCCTCTACTGCTAAAACTATGCTGTCACTTAGGATCCCCTTTACATATATAAATAGGAGCTATATGTCCCACTCAAGTGCCACACTTCTTCTGTCCTGAATATTCTCTTCCATCAGACTCAGAATAAAAAAGGCAGTACTTACCTTTAAAATCTGCCCGACAGCAGGGCAGCTCAGCAGGTTTAGGAGGTCCTCTCCCTCCCATAGCCCTGTGGAAATCCATAAAGCCTGAGTTAATGTTGCTTAGGCTGTTAGGAGAAGGGCAGTATCTATGTATAGGAGGCGCAGTGAGAATTATGTCCCACCAGTTTCTATAACTCTAAAACCACCAAAAGCTCTACTGAAGAGACTGATATGGACTATGGCTACACCCTAGAACAAAGCAGCACTCTCTGACACTACTTTAAAAATAATAAACACTTGATTGAAAAATCTTTTCTAACACCTCACTTTACCTCTTCCTATCACTAAGGTAGGCAAAGAGAATGACTCGAGTGGGAGGGAAGGGAGGAGCTATTTAACAGCTCTGCTGTGGTGCTCTTTGCCTCCTCCTGCTGACCAGGAGGTGAATATCCCATTAGTAATTAAGATGATCCGTGGACTCATTGTGTCTTAAAAAAGAAATAAGGGGGAAAAATCCTATTGGCTGTTGCAATCAGCCAATAGTATTGAGCTTTCTTCCTATTGGCTGATCCAATTAGCCAATAGGATTGAGCTCGCATTCTATTGGCTGATTGGAATAGCCAACAGAATGCGAGCTCAAAACTGTAAGTGGATCATCGGTGGTTAGTGTTAGGTTAAGTTTTTTTAAGGGTTTATTGGGTAGGTTTCATTTTTAGCTTAGGGTTTTGGGCAATGTAAAAGAGCTAAATGCCCTTTTAAGGGCAATGCCCATCCAAATGCCCTTTTCAGGGCAATGGGGAGCTTAGGTTTATTTAGATAGGATTTTATTTGAGGGCTTTGGTTGTGTGGGTGGTGGGTTTTACTGTTGGGGGTTGTTTGTATTTTTTATTTTTTATTTTTTTAATATAATTTTTATTGAGGTTGTGCGAAAACAATACAACTTATAAGAAACGACATATCATGAAAGCAAACATACATATTACATTTCAAAATGCCGACTTCCATATACACAGAAGGATAAAATTCCCAACAAAAATAAATCTAATGGAAAAAACTGGAACCTCTTTTTCTCTATTTTACATAGATTAGAACTAGCAGTTTGAATGGTCACATTTGGGTTTATAAGCTTATGTAAATAGTATGATAAAAGATATAAGTAGAATTATGCTAGAAACTCGAGCAATCCTGCGACACTAAATATGATAACCAAGGTCAACATCATACAGAACCACAGGGATTATTAATAGAAAACAGTAATTAGGTTGCGGCATAGGCTAGATGAGCCGCGTAGTTAGACCTCCTAAATTAGGAGGTATATTATTATGAGGGGGGGGGGGGGAGGTGGTAAGTTGAATTTTTAAATGTTAGGTACCGGCTATAGACAGGTATGGTGAACCTGCACAATATAAATATATTAGATTAGGTAAATAACTATTTGTGTAGAGCTAATATATGTGAAGTAAGGGATATCAAGCATATACCATGTGTTGGCAGCCAAAAATCCAATGGTTGCTATGGGGACATCAGTTAAACGCTAGGATTATGTCTGCATAGTAAACCCCCTTAAAACACTAAATAAGATAAAAATTATCCATCTGGTAATGAAGTTGTACATGAGGGGTTCAACACAATAATATTTCCCAGATCATAGTTAGTAAACAGTGTAGAGGAAGAGGCACTTGCAATTGTTTACGAATAGGTAAAATTAATATATATATTCTAGGCAAATAACTTCAGGTAAGATGGGAGCAAACCACAGATAATGTCTTGCCAAACTGTGGGTTTATAACATTTCGAAATGTAGATAAGTTACCAACAAACTATATACATGAGAGTGTAGGGCTGCAGTCTTCAAAGGTCACGCTAACTATAAACAAACGCTAGCATTGCCTTAACATTAAATAACAATTACCATACTCCTCCACACCTATAGTCCGAGAAAGGCGCATTTACTGGCCATATGAGAGAGTAAGGGAAAGGAGTGTTCCAGATTTAACTAAGCCATAGAGATACGCCCTTGTACTAAATCATTTAAAGCCATGCTGCTTCGGCCGATAGCAGCACGGCAACTCACACTAGCAGATTTAAGGGGAATCTTCCAAAGACCCAACATATTGCATATACATTGTAATAAAGTGATGAAGACTGGAGGCATACTGGTTAAACAAAGTCTAGTGAGTTAAGGATGTGCCCATGAACCCAACAAACAGTACAGTCATCTAGTTACTTTAAGGGAATCCACTTACATTCTATGCATTATCAAATGTATAGTAATAAACTGCTAGTTATAATTCTGATTACAAGTCAAACTAGAAGACTCAATTTTTTAATCAGGTTGTAATTGCCAGATTCATAGGACAACAAAACTGAGCGGAGTAGTTAAGACCATGTTAGTGCAGATCAGCATAGCCAAAATTGCTGCAACTGGCTCATTTAACAAGAACATGACATGCATAGTGACTGTCTGAAATAAAATCTAATAGCCCCACTCAAAACCAGCAGCACATTACTCATGTATGGGCTCCCAGTCAACCTTATACTTTTATAGGACATTTAACTAGGTTAATGCATAATTTATATAAATAAAATGACAAGGATAGCATTACAAAAATGGGAATGACTGCCTCCCACATTTAAACCTCATAGAAATTACATAGACAATACAGTGCTTGTCGAGAGTCAGGATCTTGCTAGTGTTGTGATAACAGGTATATATAGCTGAGTTAGCCATGACCAAAAGTTAAAGATATATCTCCACTATGTCCACACAAAGCATGGAGGGCTTAGTGATTTGCTGGAAAGTTTGCCTAGCCAATTCCTCTGGGGATCGTTAGTTCCGGATCTGATAGAGGACCTGCAAGTCCCTGGGCTGCTGTTTTGTGGTTGTGGATTACTGCAAATAAGCAGGATCGGGCGAAACAGTCCGATGGTGAGAGAGTTGCTAATGGGATGAGGTAAGAGCTGTCTCGGGCTGCTTGAGCTGTATGCGGCAGGTCCCACACACAGCTGTTAGGCTCATTAGAAGATACCTGTCGTGGTGCTAGACCGGAGGACTTTATCATGGCTGGTGACAAGCGGGTGAGGGTGACAGGCGGGTGAGGGATGAAGTAAGAGCTGTCTCGGGCTGCTTGAACTGTATGCGGTAGGTCCCACACACAGCTGTTAGGCTCAGTAGAAGATACTTGTCACGATGTTAGACTGGAGCACTTTATCACGTCTGGTGACAAGCAGGTGAGGGTTACACCATCTGAAGGTAGTAGGCATCTTGCCGTAAATGTCCCGACTTCAGGGTCCTTCCAACTCAGGTGAGACATCACAATCCCCTCGCAATCCAAAATGTTATGCTCAGGAGATGAAGAGCGCCGGGGCCCCAAAGCGCCACCTCCCCCAGGAGCATCCATGCAGATAGGCATGTGGCTATTATGATCTGCCGGCTTGTCCTCTACTTGCTGGGGCGCCAAGGTGCATAAGTACTCAATCATGCTATAGCACCCTTCTATGAAAGTGCGTATTTCCTCAATGATTTGCTCCGCGGCCGTCATAGTGGAAGATAGTAGTAGGCACCAGGTTAGAGAATAGCGTAGTTTCGATGGGCCCAAGATGGCCGATTTCAGAGCCGCTTGTCAACAAGAAACGCACTAGGGTCGTGAAATTTCATCAATTTAGTAAAACTCAAAGTAGGATTGGATACGTAGGTCACCCAAAGCAAGCAGTCCTCAGTAAGGTAGTATTTGTGCAGGAACCATCTCTAAGATTGATTTTTACATGTGTTATCAACGGAGCTGTTGTAATGTGCGACTGTACTGTTTCACTGCTGGCTCCGCCCCCCATTTGTATTTTTTTTTTACAGGTAAAAGAGACGATTTCTTTAGGGCAATGCCCCACAAAGGGCCATTTTAAGGGCCATTGGCAGTTTAGTGTAGGCTAGGGTTTTCTTTTTATTTTGGGTGGGCTTTTTTATTTTGATAGGGCTATTAGATTATGAGTAATTTATTATTATTTATTATTTTTGATAATTTCTTTTTTTATTTTGTGTAATTTAGTGTTTATTATTTTTTGTAATTTAGATAAATGTATTTTGTTAATTTAATTTATTTAATTTTACTGTAATGTTAGGTGTTAGTGTAACTCAGGTTAGGTTTTATTTTACAGGTAACTGTATTTATTTTAACTAGGTAGCTAGTAAATAGTTAATAACTATTTACTAACTAGTCTGCCTAGTTAAAATAAATACAAACTTACCTGTAAAATAAAAATAACACTTAAGCTAACTACAATGTAACTATTAGTTATATTGTAGCTAGCTTAGGGTTTATTTTACAGGTAAGTTTGTATTTATTTTTAATTAGGAATTAGTTAGGCGGTGTAGGCGGATGGCAGATTAGGGGTTAATAATATTTAAATAGTGTTTGCGATGCTGGAGGGCGGCAGTTTAGGGGTTAATAATTTTATTATAGCGGCGACGATGTAGGGGAGCGACAGAATAGGGGTTAATACATTTTTTAAGTGGCGGCAATGTCCGGAGTGGCAGATTAGGGGTTAATAATTTATTTTATTATTTGCAATGCGGTAGGGCCTCGGTTTAGGGGTTAATAGGTAGTTAATGGGTGTTAGTGTACTTTTTAACAATTTAGTTATGAGTTTTATGTTACAGCTTTGTAGCATAAAACTCATAACTACTGACTTTCAGATGGCGGTACGAATCTTGTGGTTATAGGCTGTACCGCTCACTTTCTGGCCTCCCAGGCAAAACTCGTAATACCGGCGCTATGGAAGTCCCATTGAAAAAGGACTTTTTAAAAGTGCGGTACTGACGTTGCGTGACGGCCAAAAAAGTGTGCAGTACACCTATACTTGCAAGACTTGTAATAGCGGCGTTAGGGAAAAAGCAGCGTTATACCCATAACGCAAAACTCGAAATCTAGCTGAATGTGTTTTAAATGTTTGGACTTGGCTGGATTGTCATCATATTGCAAGACTACATTAAATTCCTTTCAGGCTTACTTTACATATATATACATATTTGAACAAACAAATTCAATTCCAAGTTTGATTTAAAAAAAAATATGTATATATATATATATATATATATATATATATATACACACACACATATAAACATAAATTTCAACTTATATTTTTGATAAAGAAATAATGTATTAGAACATAACATATACATATTAGATTTTTTGCATTTTGATGCCTTAGAAAATTGGTTATAATTTATTATCAACCGTGTTAATAATATATGGGTACATCAATATATCAATATATAATATATCATCAATATATAATATGTAAGTCTGCCAATATAGCTAAAAATGAGGCAAAGATGTTGTTTTTATTTGGGTTAAGCAATGCACCAATTGTTGATTATGTCAATTTGCTATTTCTCCCTGGAGAGGAGGACAAAAAAAAATCCCTTGTGCAGAATATGAGTATCAGAAGCAGGAAATCTAGATGTTGCCATACATCTATCAATATAACAATTATCAAAGGCTGTAATAGCATTAATTAATGGTGTAACCATAGAATTGTAATACTGGTTTAAATTATCACTCATTTTTGGCAAGTAGGAAAAATGTTTTATAGTCTGTTTTAGTGGTAAGCCTAGATTCTAGGCCACTGTTACAAATAATTCCAAACAAATGTTCATGTCAACAACAAAGAATAGTTGTTCTAATCCAGAATGATGACACATAAATAATAATGTATTTTTTAAATGGTTTGTTTTCTTTTTAAGTCCCAATCTCCATATAGATAGTTTTTTAACCTCATTTCTCACAGTATTTTGGAAACTGAGCCTAAATGTTGCAGACCTTAAAGGGACTTGAAATCCTTTTTTTCTTCTTCATGATTTGGATAGCACATGCAATTTTAAATACGTTTCAAATTTACTTCTATTATCAAATTTGCTTAATCAGTTTTGACTTAGGGGTCAGAGCTTGATAGCTCGCCGGAAACAGAAGTTATGAAGCAGCGGTCTAAACCAGTCAGACTTGCATTTTAGCCAATTAGTGCTGACTCATAAATAACTCAAGAGTGAGCACAATTCAATCTATATGGCACACATGAACTAGTGCTATCTAACTGTAAAAAACTGTCAAAATGCACTGAGATAAGAGATTTATGCCCCTTGTTTCCGGCGAGCCTTCAGTTATGAAAGACCGCTGCTCCATAACCTGTCCGCAAGAACTGCTGGTGCAATGATAAATGCCAACAGTATATACTGTCGGCATTTATCAATGTGCGGCGGACATGATACGCTACATCGTATCATGTCCGTCCGCACTTTAATAAATTTACCCCTTAAATTTGACTTTACTGTCCATTTAAACTCAAATAGAGCATTTTCAAAGCAAAACAATGTATAAACAAATATAAATCAACTCAGTGCATATATACGGGAATAAATATGTTGATGCCAAAACAATTTACGACTGTTGCCTTTGACCAAAGATCCTTTGTTTTGCCAAAATGAATGTGGCACACCTCAGACTCACCTCTATTTGTGACCTTGCCGATACATTTTCATGAGCCATAATGTGGTCTAAATCAATCAAAAGGTAAATCCGCTGAATTTTCACCAAGAGAATTGCAGGGTTTTACAACAAAAAACAGAATTTATGCTTACCTGATAAATTACTTTCTCCAACGGTGTGTCCGGTCCACGGCGTCATCCATTACTTGTGGGAAATGTTCTCCCCCACAGGGAAAGGCAAGGAGAGCACACAGCAAGAGCTGTCCATATAGCTCCCCCTCTGGCTCCGCCCCCCAGTCATTCGACCGACGGTTAGGAGAAAAAGGAGAAACTATAGGGTGCCGTGGTGACTGTAGTGTATAAAGAAAAAAAATTTCAACCTGATTAAAAAAAAAAAACCAGGGCGGGCCGTGGACCGGACACACCGTTGGAGAAAGTAATTTATCAGGTAAGCATAAATTCTGTTTTCTCCAACATTGGTGTGTCCGGTCCACGGCGTCATCCATTACTTGTGGGAACCAATACCAAAGCTTTAGGACACTGATGAAGGGAGGGAGCAAATCAGGTTACCTAAACAGAAGGCACCACGGCTTGCAAAACCCTTCTCCCAAAAACAGCCTCCGAAGAAGCAAAAATATCAAATTTGTAGAATTTGGCAAAAGTGTGCAGAGAAGACCAAGTCGCTGCCTTACATATCTGGTCAACAGAAGCCTCGTTCTTATAGGCCCATGTGGAAGCCACAGCCCTAGTAGAGTGAGCTGTGATATGGTCAGGAGGCTGCCGTCCGGCAGTCTCATAAGCCAAGCGGATAATGCTTTTCAGCCAGAAAGAGAGAGAGGTAGCAGTAGCTTTTTGACCTCTCCTCTTACCAGAGTAAACGACAAACAAGGATGAGGTTTGTCTAAAATCTTTTGTTGCTTCTAAATAGAACTTTAAAGCACGAACAACATCTAAATTGTGTAATAAACGTTCCTTCTTTGAAACTGGATTCGGACACAAAGAAGGAACAACTATTTCCTGGTTGATGTTCTCGTTGGAAACAACTTTTGGAGGAAAACCAGGCTTAGTACGCAAAACAACCTTATCTGAATGGAACACCAGATAGGGTGGATCACACTGCAAAGCAGATAATTCAGAAACTCTTCTAGCAGAAGAAATAGCAACCAAAAACAGAACTTTCCAAGATAATAACTTAATATCTATGGAATGTAAAGGTTCAAACGGAACCCCTTGAAGAACTGAAAGAACTAAATTTAGACTCCAAGGAGGAGTCATGGGTCTGTAAACAGGCTTGATTCTAACCAAAGCCTGAACAAAAGCTTGTACATCTGGCAAAGCTGCCAGTCGTTTGTGCAACAAGACGGATAATGCAGAAATCTGTCCTTTTAGAGAACTAGCTGACAATCCTTTATCCAAACCTTCTTGGAGAAAGGAGAGAATCTTTGGAATTTTAATCTTACTCCAGGAGAATCCTTTGGATTCACACCAACAGATATATTTTTTTCCATATTTTATGGTAAATCCTTCTAGTCACAGGTTTTCTGGCTTGGACCAGAGTATCAATCACAGAATTTGAAAACCCACGCTTGGATAAAATCAAGCGTTCAATTTCCAAGCAGTCAGCTGCAGAGAAACTAGATTGGGATGTTCGAATGGACCTTGTACTAGAAGGTCCTGTCTCAAAGGTAGCTTCCATGGTGGAGCCGATGACATATTCACCAGGTCTGCATACCAAGTCCTGCGTGGCCACGCAGGAGCTATCAGAATCACCGAGGCCTTCTCCTGTTTGATCCTGGCTATGAGCCTGGGGAGGAGAGGAAACGGTGGAAACACATATGCTAGGTTGAACGACCAAGGCGCCACTAATGCATCCACTAGAGTCGCCTTGGGATCCCTGGATCTGGACCCGTAGCAAGGAATCTTGAAGTTCTGACGGGACGCCATTAGATCCATGTCTGGAATGCCCCATAATTGGGTTAACTGAGCAAAGACCTCCGGATGGAGTTCCCACTCCCCCGGATGGAAAGTCTGACGACTCAAATAGTCCGCCTCCCAGTTGTCTACTCCTGGGATGTGAATAGCAGATAGATGGCAGGAGTGATTCTCTGCCCATTGGATTATCTTGGTTACTTCCTTCATCGCTAGGGAACTCTTTGTTCCCCCCTGATGATTGATGTACGCAACAGTCGTTATGTTGTCCGACTGAAATCTTATGAACCTGACTTCCGCTAGCTGAGGCCAAGCCAGGAGCGCATTGAATATAGCTCTTAGTTCCAAAATGTTTATCGGGAGAAGCGACTCTTCCCGCGACCATAGGCCCTGAGCTTTCAGAGAGTCCCAGACCGCGCCCCACCCCAAGAGGCTGGCGTCGGTCGTGACGATGACCCACTCCGGTCTGCGGAAACTCATTCCCTGAGACAGGTGATCCTGGGTCAACCACCAGAGAAGTGAGTCCCTGGTTACCTGGTCTACTTGAATTTGGGGAGACAAGTCTGTATAGTCCCCATTCCACTGATTGAGCATGCACAGCTGTAATGGTCTTAGATGAATTTGAGCAAAAGGAACCACATCCATTGCTGCGACCATTAGTCCTTTTACTTCCATGCATTGAGCTATGGAGGGTTGAGGAATAGAGTGAAGAACTCGACAAGCTTTTAGAAGCTTTGTCTTTCTGACGTCTGTGAGAAAGATCTTCATTTCCACAGAATCTATTATTGTTCCCAGAAAAGGAACCCTTGTGGACGGTGACAGTGAACTTTTTTCTATGTTCACTTTCCACCCGTGAGATCTGAGAAAAGCCAACACAATGTCTGTATGAGCCCTCGCTTTGGAAAGAGACGACGCTTGGATTAGGATGTCGTCTAGATAAGGTGCTACAGCGATGCCCCTCGGTCTTAGGACCGCTAGAAGGGACCCTAGCACCTTTGTGAAAATTCTGGGAGCGGTGGCTAAACCGAATGGAAGAGCCACAAACTGGTAATGTTTGTCCAGAAAGGCGAACCTCAGGAACTGATGATGAGATTTGTGGATTGGGATATGCAGATACGCATCCTTCAGATCCACGGTAGTCAAAAATTGACCCTGCTGGATTGTTGGTAAGATTGTCCGAATGGTTTCCATCTTGAAGGATGGAACTCTGAGGAACTTGTTTAATATCTTTAAATCCAGAATTGGCCTGAAAGTTCCCTCTTTTTTTGGGAACCACAAACAGGTTTGAGTAAAACCCTAGACCTTGTTCCCCGGAGGGGACTGGGTTTATCACTCCCATCTTTGATAGGTCTCTTACACAATGTAAGAATGCCTGTTTCTTTATCTGGTCTGAAGATAAGCGAGACAGGTGGAACCTTCCCTTTGGAGGAAGTCCCTTGAATTCTAACAGGTATCCCTTGGAAACTATCTCTAGTGCCCAGGGATCCAGAACATCTCTTGCCCAAGCCTGAGCGAAGAGAGATAGTCTGCCCCCTACCAGATCCGGTCCCGGATCGGGGGCTACCCCTTCATGCTGTCTTGGTAGCAGCAGCAGGTTTCTTGGTTTGTTTACCCTTGTTCCAGCCTTGCATGGGCTTCCAATCGGGTTTGGGCTGGGCCGCGTTACCTTCTTGTCTAGCGGCAGTGGAGTTATTAGCTGGTCCGTTCCTGAAATTGCGAAAAGGAACGAAAATTAGACTTGTTCTTAGCCTTAAAAGGCCTATCCTGTGGGAGGGCATGGCCCTTACCCCCAGTGATTCTAAAATAATTTCCTTCAATTCCGGCCCAAAAAGGGTCTTACCCTTGAAAGGAATATTCAGTAACTTAGTCTTGGACGACACGTCTGCCGACCAGGATTTTAGCCAAAGCGCCCTCCGCGCTACTATAGCAAAACCTGAGTTTTTCGCCACCAATTTCGTTATTTGAAAGGCGGCATCCAATATAAAGGAATTAGCTAACTTTAATGCGTGAATTCTGTCCATGACTTCTTCATAGGAAGTCTCTTTCTGGAGCGACCTTTCTAGTTCTTCGAACCAAAAGGACGCCGCTGAAGTGACAGTAATAACACACGTAGCTGGTTGAAGGATGAACCCTTGCTGAACAAAAATCTTTTTAAGCAATCCTTCCAATTTTTTATCCATAGGATCTTTGAAAGCGCAGCTGTCCTCTATAGGAATAGTTGTGCGCTTCGCTAGTGTTGAAACAGCTCCCTCAACCTTCGGGACCGTTTGCCATGCGTCCCTTCTAGGGTCTACTATGGGAAACATTTTCTTAAATATAGGAGGTGGGGCAAAGGGTACACCTGGCTTCTCCCACTCCTTTTCCACTATGTTCGCTACCCTCTTAGGTATTGGAAAAGCGTCGTCGTGCACTGGGACCTCTAAAAATTTGTCCAATTTGCACAACTTCTCTGGTACTACCATGGAATCACAGTCATCCAGAGTAGCTAATACCTCCTTAAGCAAAGCACGGAGATGTTCTAGCTTAAACTTAAATGCCACTAGATCAGGTTCTGCCTGTTGAGAAATTTTTCCTGAGTCTGAAATTTCACCCTCAGACAGCCCTTCCCTCACAGCCAATTCCGATTGATGTGAGGGTAAAATAGATAAGGCATCGTCAGCGTCTGATTGTTCATCCTTTTTATCTGTATTTAAAACTGAACAATCACGCTTTCTCTGAAAAACTGGCAGTTTGGATAAAAGATTTGCTATATAATTATCCACTACTGCTGATAATTGTTGCATAGAAATAAGCACTGGCGCGCTAGGTGTCGCCTGCGCGGGCAAAGCTGGTGTAGACACAGAAGGAGAGGATGTAGAGCTATCCCCACTACCTTCATTAGATAAATCATCTTGGGCAACATTATGAAAAATAACAGAGCTGTCCTGATTTTGTTTGGACGCTATGGCGCAATTATCACAAACACTCGAAGGGGGAACCACATTTGTCTCTATACACACAGAACATAGGTTATCTGATGGAACAGACATGTTAAACAGATTTAGGCAGGCAAACAATGCAATAAAAACGATTTTAAACAAAAACGTTACTGTCTCTTTAAATAATAAAATGACACATTTATTTCTGAATGTTCAAAAAACGTTGAAGGCAATATCCGATTTTTCTGAAATGTGGACCCCAGTGTCTTAATTCTTAGAAAGTATTGCACAGCAAATATGGAGACTCTAGCTCTTAAAACAAGCAAACCGGAGCTAATTGTTGGATTTAACCGTTTTTACACACCACAATCCCAGCTACAGCCTTGCTGCAGCTTTTTACCTTCCTTAGGGGTCACCATTCACAGAAAAAAGCCCTTTGGAGTCACTTTCTGAACCACAGGACCCTCTCACATGAATCTGCATGCACTGCCTTGAAATTCAACTGCACAGCTGAAGTGCCAAAATGAGGCTTCCTCCCTCAGCACACTAGAGTGAAGGGGCCTTCCTGACTAGATTTAGGTGTCTAAAACAAGCCAGATCAATAAAAAACGTTCCCAAGTGTATGTGAGCTGATAAAATATTTCAAATGGTATAATATTGTAATAAAAACCAATCGATTTAGCCCCTAACAGTGTCTACCAGCATAAAAAACAAAAAGGGGAAGCCTGTTATCTTTTTTGCTGAGGTGAAAGAAAAATGGCTTACCGTTTCCCCTGAGGGGAAAAATGACTGTCATCTAGCATTAGCCTGTGTTGTTAGAAGGAGACTAGTCATACCTGAAGCAGATGAGTCTGCAAACTGTTACCCCCAACTGAAGTTCTCTTGTTTCAACAGTCCTGCGTGGTAAGAGTAATGGATTTTAGTTACTTGTGCTAAAATCATAGCCCTCTTAAACAGAAATCTTCATCACTTTTCTGTTATAGAGTAAATAGTACAAGCCAGCACTATTTTAAAATAACAAACTCTTGATAGAATAAAAAACTACAACTAACACCACAAACTCCTCGCCATCCCCGTGGTAGATGCTACTTGTTCAGAGCGGAAAGGAGAATGACTGGGGGGCGGAGCCAGAGGGGGAGCTATATGGACAGCTCTTGCTGTGTGCTCTCCTTGCCTTTCCCTGTGGGGGAGAACATTTCCCACAAGTAATGGATGACGCCGTGGACCAGACACACCAATGTTGGAGAAATCGCACTCTCTGGATTTAAGAGCATCAAATTTTATTGTGACGTTTCGGAGTGTTCACCCCTTCCTCAGATTCTAGATATATAAATTCTAATTTACAACAGTCGAAACATAAATTTAAAAAAATGTAACAGGCCATTATAGTGGTGTTAAAATGACATGTTCTAATCTGTTATAGCATGTAATGTTAACACTAGAAACAATGTAATACTACGGGGTAGCTGATCATGTCCGCCCAGCATTGCTAAATACTGACAGCATACGCTGTTGGCATTTAACATTGCACAAGCATTTCATGTGAAAAGCTTGTGCAATGCCGCCCCCTGCACATTCGCAGCCAATCGGCCACTAGCAGGGAGTGTCAATCACCCCGATTGTATCTGATCAGGATGATTACAGTCCGCCACCTAAAAGGCTGAGCCGGAAACTACGGGGGTAGATAGCAGCATCCGCTGCTTATTAAATCTACCTATGTGTGTTTAATTCACACAGTTGATTTGTGCGGCTAGCATTGCTGATTGAATCAGCAGCATTTTCCCTTGGGACCCGTGTGGGACTTTAATCATGTGTTTAACTCTTTTGGGAGGTTAAACACATAGCGTTACATCATAGCTTGTGTACATGCTGTAATGCATTAGAGTATTCCATTTTTACACTTTAATGGCCATTTAAAAGACTCACATGATACCAAAATGGCAGCCAGAAAAGGTCCTGATAAGAAAAACAAAATGCTGCTCTAATCTATCTCACGCCCTCTGTCCTGTCTGACATAGAAATGCAGTGTATTCTATCTGTTATGTTTCACAACTTGAACCCTTTGGTTCTTGATATTTTTGTGACGTGTTGTCAGTTTTCTGGTTTTTATTAGAGAAACTGATATAGTAAAAATACTGAAGTATAAATGAGCTAATAATGTTTTATAGCTCTCCTTTTGCCTACTAAATATCCAATCTGTTACCATCAACACAAATCACATGGTTACTATGATCTCAAAGTTGATAAATGAAAATTGTTATACAGGGCATTATTTTGATACAAAATGATAAATCTGGAAAACATAGGATATTGGTGCAACTTAAGGGACAAAAACTGCATGAAATTGGGAAACCACTAAATAGGTGTAAATGACAATCCAGTGGCTTCTAAATGGCTTTCCTAAAGCAATTAATTTTTCACAAAAAAAGAATATACTTGTAGCACTCAGGATGTGTATGTATTTAGACTGATAAAACATGAATAGTCACACGCGTCTAAAACACTGTGCAATGATTTCTTTACACATATCAAAACATACTTGGCATAAGATTTTCATTTAGCATTTTAGTCAAATGCACTGTTTTTGGTTTGATTAAAGGGACATGAAACGATTCAGATAGAGAATACAATTTTAAACAACTTCCCAATTTACTTCTATTATATAATTTGCTGCATTTTCTTAGTATCATATGTTGAATAAAAAGCAATGCACATGGGTGAGTCAATAATGAGGCATATGTGTGTAGCTACCAATCAGCAGCTCCTGAGCCTACTTAGATATGCTTTTCAACAAAGGATACCAAGAGAGCAAAACAACTTAAATAATAGAATTAAATTGGAAAGTTGTTTAAATTTGTATGCTCTCCATAATTATGAAAGTTTTAACTTATTTTTCTCTTAGCTGGGCATTTATCTCATGTTGAAAATCTCAAAAGAGGATAGTGAAGCAATTTTATACTCCACAGTAAAACCTTTCAGGCATACACTCAAACACTTACACACAAACACTCTGGGCTATATACAAATATATAAGTGCTATTGTGTGATAAGTACAAATTAATGTTTTATTGATCAAGGACACATGATAACATCTGCTTGAGTGCGCAAAATCTCTAACACAATAGACTTTTATGTGGGGCATAGTAAAATACATGTCAGATATGGCTCAAACATGGGTCCATCCTGCCTTGTATCAACGGTTCAGGCTGGTGGTGGTGTAATGGTGTGGGTGATATATTTTTGGCACACTTTGTGCCCCTTAGTACCAATTGAGCATTGTTTAAACGCCACGGCCTACCTGAGTATTGTTGCTGACCACGTCCATCCCTTTATGACTACAGTGTACCCATCTTCTGATGGCGACTTATAGCAGGATAATGCACCATGTCACAAAGCTCAAATCATCTCAAACTGGTTTCTTGAACATGACAATGAGTTCACTGTACTCCAATGGCCTCCACAGTCACCAGATCTCAATGCATTAGAGCACCTTTGGTATGTGGTGGAACGGGAGATTCTCATCATAGATGTGCAGCCGACAAATCTGCAGCAACTGCGTGATGCTATCATGTCAATATGGACCAAAGTCTCTGAGGAATGTTCCCAACACCTTGTTGAATCTATGCCACAAAGACGTAAGGCAGTTCTGAAGGCAAAAGGGGTCCAACCCAATACTAGCAAGGTGTTATAAAGTGGCCTGTGTGTGTGTATATATATATATATATATATATATATATATACACACACATACACACACACACATATTTAGCTAGATAGATACACACACATACATTTTTTACCCATTCCCATCCAATGTCATATACCATAGAACGTTAATTCTGCCACAAAACCTATTTGTCTTTAATTAACCTTTCATAAGCATTTTCATGTGCTTTGTTATGCAATCCAGTAATCAATAATGCTTTAAAAAAAATGTCAAAAAGCACTTAATTATAATACAGTAGTAGTTTGGATTGTGCTCAAGCGCAACACAACATTTAACAAGCGCTATGATCACACTAAGGGGTAGATTTATCAAATGACGGGCGGGCATTTAACATTGCACAAGCATTTCTGGTGAAATCGTCCGCTAGCAGGGGGTGTCAATCATCCGGATCGGATCGGGATGATTGCAGTCCGCCAGCACTCTTACGACCGCTGCTTCTTAACTTAAGTTTCTGGCGAGCAGGAAACTTCAGGGAAGATTGTAGCATCCGCTGCTTGTTAAATGTACCCCTTATGGTGCTCCCTGTGCTATCCATTAAACGTTTAAAGGACAGAAAAAAGCTTTACCCATGATACCACCTGTAATATTGATTGTGCTCCACTGGTAATTTAGCCCTCTGTGTTTGAAGATAAATTGATATATATTTTTAAATACCTTTAAAGTGTATAAAAAATGATAATATAATATCAAATGTCTCCCCAGGACCTAATTCATGGGCACACCATCCGGATGTTTTAACTGAACGCTTGGCTAAAATGAGCTAATATTAATGTTGCACATATTTTCATTAAAGGGATAAGAAAGTCAAAATTAAACTTGGAAGAATCAGATAGAGCATGCAATTTTAAGACACTTTTAAAATAATGAATAAGGGTTAAAGACCCAAAACGTTGCTTGATGCATTGAAGTCTGTGAAAATAAAGAGATAAGCATATTTCAGTGCTGTGGACATTACCTTTTTCATATTTTAAAATCACTTCTGGCTGCAAATGTGCTTTATTCTCTTGGTATCCATTATTGAAAATAAATATGCACATATTTTACACTAGTGGGATCTAGCTAGTGATTGGTGCCTGCACACATTTGTCTCTTGTGATTGGCTAACTAGATGTGTTCAGCTAGCTGCCAGTAATGCAATGCTATTCCTTCAGCAAAGGATAACACGAGAAAGAAGCATTTTTGATAACTAAAGTGAATTTGAACTTTGTTTAAAATTGTATGTTCTATCCGAATCATGAATGAAACTTGGGGGTATCCTGTCCCTTTAAATCTATTTTTGTTAAACTATGCAATTAAGGTGTGTTTTGATAGCTAAGTAACATTTATAAATAACAGAAACTGTTATAATATCATAAAGTATTAAATTGCCTTCACCTGGCTTCTTCATAATGCCTCATTACTGGCAAAATTTTCTTTGGAGAGCACCATAAATGCATTATTTATTTTGCTTGCTTTTACTGATAAATACTTCTACAAATTCTGTTTGTTCCAGTAAGGCTGGAGCTCAAACTTTTATTTACTTTTTCCCATGAGCTAGCATTTAATCCCTTCTGTTACCAAATTTGCTTCATTCTCATGGTATTCTTTGTTGAAAAGGATACTGAGTTACAATCAGGAACAGCAATGCACTACTGGGAGCTAGCTGCTGATTGGTGGCTACACATATGTCTCTTGTCATGGGCTCAATCGATGTGTTCAGTTGCTCCCAGCAGAGCATTGATGCCCCTTCAACAAAGGAAACCAAAAGAATTAAGCACAGTTGATAATATAAGTAAATTAGAACATTGTTTAAAAATATAGGTTCTATCAAAATCCTGAAAGAAAAATTGTCTCATATCCCTTTAACATTATATTAGTATAAGTATATTAGTATTAGTATATTAGTTCAACTGATGCTCCAAAAATTGTATAAAGTAAACATGACCAAATCTGAAATTACTTAGTTAATGTAAGATAAAAAAAAAAAAAAATCACACAATACCCTTGTGTAGAAGCCTCATGATCCACAACGCATTTGGAGAATGTTACATACTAACCCAGCCAAGTGGTGCTATTTAAATATTATTTTAATTTGTAAACAAGTGGACTCAGTTTGAAGACAGTGGTTTACACTTCTAATATCCTTGAAGGAACAGGTGCATGTATTAACATGAATGTGCTACCTTGCCTTTTTTATCCTTTTGCATAGTCTCCCTCTGCTCTTAAAGGGACAGTCAACACCAAAATTGTTATTGTTTAAAAAGATAGATAACGCCTTTACTACCCCTTCCACAGTTTACACAACCAACATTGATATATTAATATACTTTATAACTTTAAATCTCTAAATTTCTGTCTATTTCTAAGCCACTACAGTCAGCGTCTTATCACATTCTTTTTTTATTAGCTTTTCACAACAGGAGACTGCTAGTTCATGTGGCTAATATAGATAACATTGTGCTGTCTTCTGTGGGTTGTGGATGACACAGAACTAACTGGCTAAAATGCAAGTCAATAGATAATAAATAAATAGCCATGTGACCAGGGGGCTGTCAGAAGAGCAGAAGAGGCTTAGATACACGGTAATCACAGAGGTTAAAAGTATATTAATATAACCATGTTGGTTATGCACAACTGGGGAATGGGTAATAAAGGGATTATCTATCTTTTTAAACAATAAACATTTTGGAGTTGACTGTCCCTTTAAGTAAATCAGCTTTTTTTTTTTATGTTTTCAAAAGCTTTGAGTGCAATTAGCTGTAAAGAACAATTCCATAGACAATGTTGTTCACAAAACATAAAAACATAAACGGATTACACATTAGCATTGTCTACCGATATAACATGTGAGGAAGGTCATAATAAGAAGGAAAAGACTAAGTACATTTGCAATTGCTGCACATCTTATAATAGCCCAATGTCCATAGGATGAATTTATAACATTAATATAAGCCAGCCCCAGTTTAAAAAAAAAGGTGTTATACCCACACATCCCATCAAACAACCCATGTAATGAAAGGTATGCGGCCAGATATGTATGCTTCAGCGGATGGGGTATATTATTGTAGGTGTATAGTTAACCTGAAGGGGACCTGCAAACACTTGAGTAGTTTAGTAGGCAAAGATTGTCTGTAACACGTGGCTGACTATTTGGGCGTATAAAAATAAGTATCCTGTATCTACCGAACGAGAGCCCAGCAGTCTATTCACGTCTAAACAACTGAGCACCGCCTGGTAAGGCATATGTTTAATTTACCGATTGTCCTTTATCCCTGATGAATCGCTCTGTATGCAAGCAAGCTCATTTTATAATATGATATGAGCTTATACGCTGTATATGCGCCTCCCTTCCTCCACGCCGCTCTGGCCGCGAGCCGCTAAGAGGGAAGGGTGCAAGCACACCATACATGCTGTCAGTATTCGTTCTACGTCTTGTTAATTAGCGGGCTCTCTCTAAACTTTTGAGCTGTGGTGGGTGACTAAAACTATTTGAGCATGACGGTTTAGTGTGAGAATAATGCTACTACTATAGATATGTTACTGTCAGTTTCTCCCAGGGAAAAAATACAATCTTTACACAACATGTGTATGACATATATGGATAAACAAAGATGGGCAATAAAAGCATACAACTAAACAGTATGCTATTGATCAGCTCAAAGGTATAACCAAAACTTCCCATTAAAGAGCAAAGCCCATAACATCTCAAAAGGTACAAGAAATGAACATATGTTTTTGTATATATTTACAACAAACTTGAACTATTTTGTAAAAGGAAGAAAGCATTACTGTCAATTTGGGTTGTCTGAGAGAATGTTATCATTGTCTACATGGCTCTCCTAATACCGATGTCAGTTATGAGAAGGTACAGATGTACCGTTATGGAGGATGATATCGTAATGTGCAGAGACTTATAAAGGCTTTATATGGGGGAGCTTCCTTGTGCCCGACCCATGTGGTGACTAGGTTTTCAGCACTATTAGTATTTTTTTGTATGAGCCGTAGAAGAGTTACGGTACTACTGTGGGTCAGCTTGATAGTGGTAGATCCGCCAAGGGAATTACTAGGATTGGTAAGCCGGAGCGCTGTTTTTAAGACATAACGTGCCCTGCTGAGATTTGTATTTTTGAACGGAGCCATTACAGTCTCACAGTATGTTGATGTCGGTTTTGCAACCTGATATTTCCACTCTGATGTTGGTGTAGATGTTTCGGAGTCGAGTACTCTTTGTTTGTCTGGTGTAATCTTAACAAACTCACTAGAGACCAAAGAATCAGAGGCTGTCTTGACCAGTTTCCATGCGGTGTATGGCGGACTGTTAACTGGTGGTGCGGTGTGTAAGTTAAAGTCAATCAAGACTGCCTTTCTACCATAGGGGTTGCTTTGTGGTGCTTTACCAGGATCTTGCTCCCCCTTCTGAGTCGAAAGAACTGTTACAGACGGCAGCTTGTCTTCCTTTGTGATTGTCCTCCAGTCGCCATCTTGAAATACACGGCTTTCACTGTTTTGCAGTGAATCTTCTGTGTTTATGCATAACAGCGGTGGTAAAGTGTTCTCCACTCGATCTAGTGGTAATGATCTTTGGTAGATTTTTAGAAGCAGGTTATCCAGCCTAGCAAAGCCAGATCTGTTTCCCATATGGTCATCCTGATGGGATGGTCGTCTGGGCGCTATATTGTAGGCAAGGGATCGTGCTAATTGCGAGAATGGTAGTAGGACAATGTGTTGTTATTAAAGATGTCAGTAAGGCAGGTATTTGCTGCCGGCACTGTAGACCCGGAGAATCAGTGGGGGGTGTTACTTATGTGTAGGCCGCCGCCATAGGTCTTAATCCTCCAAACTGTGGCCCTGGTTTTCATTCAAACAGCTTTCAAAAGTTGAAATGTAGCCACTGGTTGCATGGTAACTGTTATTTGTAAGGTTGTATAAAGAAATTACCTGTTAGTTGCTCCAAAATCGGCGGATTAAAGAGGATTCCTTCAGAGCTAGCAGTAAGTGCATCCTGTCAGGTACGCGATTCGGACACGCCCCCCAGTAAATCAGCTTTTTAAAGTTAAATGTACCTTTTTTGCAAGTTCTTATGTTATAATAAGAAATTCTGTAAATAAAAAGATGGCTTTACCTTTATTAGTCAAGGGTTAAAGCTTACCAAATCTGGAATACTATAACTTCGCCAGCTTTGATTAAATTAGCTCTAGACTGGAATATGGACACTCAACCTTTTTAAATTTCTGAGTTAAAAAATTTCTGAGTTAGAGAAGACTTTGTAGAGGGAGAAATGCCCTCTGAACTGGAGATATATATTTATAAATGTATTATAGAACTATGGAATCTTGTACAACAGGGATGGTAGACTAGCGGCCTATGAGACACATACGGCCCTCAGCCCTAGTTTTTGCAGCCCATGGGGAAAATAACAAAACTAACATTCCATTTTCCATTTGTGCTTTGGGGACTTGTGGTGAGTGGGCAAATAAGGGCAGAAGAGGCAGTTGGAAGGGAGAACAGTAGATATAAGTTATTGTTTGTGTTTAATAGACATGAATTCATATGTGACCTATAAGACTGCTAATATATTGATCTGTGGCACCAAAATGTTAGGAAGTTGGTCATTACTCTTGTACATAAAACACTTTGGCCTCATTTTGTAAATTGAAAGTGCATGTTAAATGTTCTAAAGAGATTGAATCATTGTATGAAGGTTGTGTTACAAAGAAGCATTTTGGTACACTTGACTGTATGATGTGAGGGTTCTCTGCCATTAGCGGAATGTTAAAAACTGCAGCATCACCATGTACAGCAAGGGTTTAATGAAAATTATCCCTTTAGACAAGGGGTTTTCAAACCAGTCCTCAGGCCTCCATAACAGGCCAGATTTGCAGGATTGTTTTGGGTGAGAGCACGTTAATCAACATGTTTTCTAATAAGCTCATTATTTCACTAGTTCATATATCCTGAAAATCTGGCCTGCTACGGATGCCTGAGGACAGGTTTGCAATCCTTGCTTTAGACAGTGTGAAATCACAATACAATTTACATATGTGAACTGAAACGCAATCAGTGTTACCTCTAAGGCCACATTTTGTGAGCGACCCAGCAGGGAAATGGTTAATAAGGGAACCATACCTTGGGTGTAGTGTTTACTAACTGCAGGGTATGGTTCTCTAATTAACTGTTTCACTGCTGGGCCACTTACAAGATGTGGCCTTAGAGGGAACACTTTTCAATATAATAGTTAAAAATGTAAATTAATAATAATCCTGTTTGAGCTGTGACATTTTGGATATACTTTGCATGTGTATATAGTGTTATATGTATCCATTATATTGTAAAATAGTTTAATATGGGATAAATTACGAGTAGAGCACAAAATTGTGCTTTCACAAGTGCGATATTTGCGCTACACTCAGTAATACCGGCGCAAGAAAATGTGCGCTGGTATTACAAGTAAAGCGCAATTGCAATAGGAGCATCGTTCTGATGGCGATAGACACGGCACAGAACCAAACGCTGCGAAGGGGGTAGCTCTTCCCCATAGACTGCAATGTAAAGGCTTTTTTTTTTTTACACCCCACATCAGCTCACTTTAACCCCTTAAAACTGCTTTGTGCAGTTATTTAAAAAATAAAGATGCTGATATTTTTTGTGATACGCTAGGATTTACCAGTGGAACAAATAAATGGGACTTTCAGTCATGAAGTATTAAATACTTCATGCTGAAAGTTCCTTTATTTTGTCTGAAGCATTCGCCGCACTGAGTTCCTCAGGCAGCCCTTGGCAGAACGCTATTTTGCTGTGAGATGATCTTAGCCAATAGCGTGCTAACTATCCAGCATGGCGCCAGCTGGCCCACACAGCTATTGGTTTAGAGGTGGAAACGTCATCTCACAGAAAAATAGCGTTCTGCCGTGGGCTGTCTGAGGAGCTTAGTGCGGCGAACGCTTCAGCCAAATAAAGGAAATTCTAGCATGAATTATTTTATACTTCGTGACTGAAAGTTCCCTTTATTTGTTCCACTAGTAAATCCTAGCGTTTCACAAGCACTAGGATTTACCATCACTTTAATGTTGTATGTTACAAGCTTTTATATAAACAAACTAGACAAACCACCTTAGAACAAGACCTCATAAGAGGCCTAGGGGCGGATTTATTATGCTGCGAATGCAGGAAACATAAGTTAAGAAGCAGTGGTCATAAGACCGCTGCTCCTTAACTCGTTTGCCACCTCTGAGGCGGCGGACAGCAATCAGGTCGATTGACACCCCCTGCTAGTGGCCGATTGGCCGTGAATGTGCAGGGGGCAGTATTGCACAAGCATTTCACTAGAAATGCTTGTGCAATGATAAATGCCGACAGCGTATGTCGGCATTTATCGATGTGCGACGGACATGATCCGCTACAGCGGATCATGTCTGCCTGCACAATGTTAAATCAGCCCCCTAGAGTCAGGCTCTATGTTGAGTGACCATATTATTTTTTTGTTCTGTAGAAACTTCTTGATAAATGCCTATTTTCTGAATTTTATTTTACTAGAGTGGGATCTGGAAATGTTGTTGGACATTAGTAGCTCCTTGTATAGGTATATTTTAGAAAGAAATTATTACAGCATTGGTATTGGGATTAGGTTAATCGGATATACTCATTTAGCAAATATTTGTCTATATTTGTTTGTCTGAAAATCTACCCCGCTCCATAAGACTGTCTCCCACCTTGTATAGCTTCAGATGCTCTTTGAAAATGCACCTATTCAGAGAGGCTTTCTATCTTTCCTCTGTTTTTCATCCTATCCAAAACAAATCATGAACTGCCTTGACTCCCTTGACTCACTACTGCAAATACAATCCATATGACAAGCTACCCCAAACCTTATGTCTCTGCAACCTCAACCTGTAGACTGTAAGTTCTCCGGACCAGGACCCTCTTCCTCCTGTACTAGATTGGTTTAGTCTGTTTTTTTATCTTATCATAAATCCTTGTCATTGTATACCCCTCTCTCTGTACCCAGCGCTACAGAATTTTGCTTGAAATTTGCTTTACCATACAAATAAATGATGATACTACTTAGATGGATGGAAAGCCAAGAACACGAGGCATTAGCAGAAGAAAAAGAGGGGTATTAATGGTCACGTCAAATCAAATCTCACCTAGAATACAGCTCGGGTAGGATGCCTTTTTCAGAGCAATACCAGAACATGGGGTTATAATTTAAAGTCTCTTATCTTTTCACAGAGTGTCTATGTGTGTGAGTATTTATTTTGGTAGAATTAAATGCAAATTTGTATTTCTTAACAAGGAGGTGCCTAACGTTTTCAAATAAAGGCCACAGATTTTTTTTTTTTAATTTTCTGGGGAACATTGAATAAATATTGTTAGCACCTGAAAATGCCCACATACACATGCTTTACACATCAGAACCCATACCAAAGTCATAGCCTAGTCAACAGTTTATGCCAGTATATTCATCAACAGACAATACCCAAGATATATGCCCCCAGAAACCAATTTATGACAGATGTATGACCACTTCAACCCCTTCGCTGCTAAGCCCTTTTCACGCAGATTTAAGCTTTATTTTTGTTTTTGTTGTTGTTTGCATTTTAACACTATTGTAAGTCAAATTTCAATGTATATTATATATACTATAGGTAGTAAATATAGTATATATTTTCTAACAATTAGGAGATCACATTCATTAGACTTTAACACCAGTAGGAACCACTATAAGGGTGTTTTATATAAGATTCCCCAACAGTTGTTACTTTATATTTGTATTAGTCTATAAGATTTACATTTATACTACTGTGGGGACCAGGGGTGTATGCTTCTAGTGGGTGGGTCCATCCCTCATCAGAGGTTACTTTGCCAAAGTGGCTGACATGGAGTGTATGTACACACCCACAATACACATGCCTCGGCCCTATCATGTTTTTTTTTTTAACACAACACATAGAAAGTCAGGCACTCTCCTGCAAGCACACATCTAGATTAAAAGCAAAATGGAAGAGTTAGTTACAGCATTTGGCCAAATGGTGATAGGGCCAAATGGTGATAGGCCAAGGACTACGTCAAGGTTTGTTAAGCACATTAACCAGTAACCAATTATGCCACATTGTAATTATCACAAGTTAGTATATAGCTGCATGTTCATTATATATATACATACAACACATATAAAGTCTGGCACTCTCTTGAAAGCACACAGCTAGATTAAAAGCAAAATGGAAGAGTTAGTTACAGCATTTGGCCAAATGGTGATAGGCCAAGGACCATGTCAAGGTCTCTTCCTCCCTGGGTCCCAAACCCACAGCCACACAATGCTTGCCTTCAACCAAACACGCTGAAGTACAAAATGTTTGACACAGGCCCTTTGTAATTTCTCAAGACACACATGGGCTGTACTCTCATACCAAACTGGGTACACATCCCAGTCACCAAAATAAGTCCATAAGCAATGGTCCTTGACAAACAAAGGCGCCCCCTTGAGGCTGCCGTGGGTAGTAATGTGGCACCAGGATCAGCTCTTCTTGGAACAAACCAGATGGATTACTAGAATATAGAAAAGAGAAAAAGACGCTCCAATGGTGCAGACAATCCAACAAATGTCAGGTAACAACAGACCCAGTAATCCCCACCACAGAGGTATACTCACAAGGGGAATGAACTATCATACAGTGCAAGTCAGACAGGTTGGATGGATCAGAGCCCCCCAGCTGGCTCACTCTGGCGATCCGGATCAGATGATTCAGGTGAAATATCCAAAGGATAGTGTGTGGTCAAATGGACGGTATAGTGGTCAAATTAAAAGCTCACTGCACCATAAAAAGATAATCACCCCTATATGCAAAGGGGTAGTTTATTCATAAAAGCATAAAAACAAACTGCAAAGCATTTCCCAGGCAGTTAATGAAAATATAAAATAAAATGAAAACATGAGACAATTTTCTCAGCTTTAACTTAGATAGATACGATTGTGAGATAATACTTCACATGTGCAATCACGTCTTTCTAAATCACGCATGATGAGCTATGAATTAGATGAAAAATCTCAAAAACATCCCTAAATACCCATGGTCAGGCTATCATTTGCATTCCTTGCTGAGGTAAATTCCATTCTATCCAGCGATATTTAATAATTATACGCATTTGCAAACTTGTTTCCAAAGTGTTACAATTGTAATTATTGTTTTTCTGTGTTGCCAGCTAACCAAGTCTGCTGTCCAAGATATCATTAATTGATGCTCTTAAAGGGACACTGTACCCAAATTTTTTCTTTCGTGATTCAGATAGAGCATGCAATTTTAAGCAACTTTCTAATGTACTCTGTTACAAACTGCTATTTGTGACTGGCCCTTTAAATGGAAGGTTGCCCTGCTTCCCTGGATTTTGGAGAAGCCTATTTGCCAGCCTCCTTCCTCATGACTATGGCCCCTGGAAGATTGTGCCCCTGAGAGTATATTGACTTTTGTTGGGTGTGTGTGGCCCTTTGGGAACCGTCTGGGGACATATTGTGACTTTGGTGAACAATGCCCCCTTTAAGACTATGTCCCCAGACCTGTGAAATGACTTGTCCCTGGCTTTCTCCCACTTGGTTCAGTTTCATTGTGTGCCATTAAGAGTTAAATTTTGTTCAGCTTCAAGAAACCTATTCTAAATACAAGTCTGCTGGGATTAGCTCTAATTAGGTTTAGTGATCAACTTTCCCATTGTCTAATCAGACTAGTATTGATAAGGTGGACTGCATTGTTTTATTGTGTGTAATGTTATCTGCTGAAGTAAATGTTGTGGCCTGTCAAAGGGAGTGTCTCTCTATCTAATATCAAATGTGTGATGGGGGATTTTATGCCTCCCCCTGAGAGTGTCCTGTTTGCATGTAACCTCAATAAAAAGGAGGCTGTGTGCTCCAGCACATCAGACCTATGTTGACCCTCTAACTTGAAGCTTTGACTCATGTTTGTAGGATACAGCTTATATCACTACAGGGATTGCTATGTTTTTCATACTCCCTTAGCTACAGGGATTGCTACAGAAGGAAGAGGTTCACCTACTGGAGCCTGGTCGTAGGTCCAGGGCGCAGAGCAGACGGCGAGATACCAGCCCAGCAGCGGTGGTTCACAGAGTCTGCATTACTTATGGTGGCTACGCAGCAGTTAGAGTGACTATGGTGCTGATGATTCTTTGGTGAGCGCTAGGAGCATCCTTTTCTACGGTCCAACTTCCAGCCAGCCTGGAGGCAACCGTAACATTTGGCGGCAGCGGTGGGATTGGCATCCTAGCGCAAGGAGCAGCACCACAACAGCACTGGTATCGTAGGAGAGTAATTGAGGGCAACGCTAGCCACTGCGCAGCGTCCCTACCTACAGCAGCATGGAGCTGACAAGATACTGGTCAGAACCATGTGAAGAGCACCTCAACCGGATCCGTCGCTATGAGAGCACGGATTTCGTTCCAGAGGTAAAGAGGCGGCTAGTCCGATATGGTCCAGACCCTGCGCAGGAGGTAGTCAGTCGCATCATCCGGGAATTGGATACGGAGAACAAAGCGGCACGAGCCTTTGAGCGCCAACTGTGGAGTTTGAGGGTATGGACACCTGGTCTCTCTCCCCAGCCGCAGCATGTTCCACAGGGAGAGGAGAGCAGCGACCTCCCTCCCCAGCGGCAGTATACTGTGCAGAGGGAAGAGACAACCGGTCTCCTTCCCCAACCCCAACCAGAGATACCAGAGGCAGCAGGCCTCATAGACTGGTCCTGGGAGGACCCCCAGCAGGCAGGTGGAGATGGGACCGCAGTCTCTCTACCGGCCCTACAGGGATGCTGGGCAGGCGGCCCAGATCCCCAGCGACAGACCCAGCTACAGGGAGGGGAGAGCATCGACCTCCCTCCCCAGCCGGAGTGTGCCTTCCAGGGAGAGGAGACAACCGGTCTCTCTCCCCAGCCGCAGCATGTTCCACAGGAAGAGGAGAGCATCGACCTCCCTTCCCAACGGCCGCCGGAGTATCAGGAGGAGGAGGTAAGCCAATCTCCCCCTCCCCAGCTAACTCCTAACTTGGGCCCAGGGTTAACAGTGGAGATGTTAACCCCCACTGACCCCCACGTTCACTTTGCTACCGGGCAGGACTATGCCCCAATTCCCCCAGCAGAAGAGCTGGCATCAGGACAGAGCGCTGCTGGCCTCTGCCCTACAGACCCCCTTGTTACAGGACTGGCCTGCAAACCCCTCACCCCAGCAGAAGCGCTGGCACCAGGGCAGAGTGCCGCTGGCCTCTGCCCCCCAAGTACCATCAGCTATTTGCCCAGCTGCGCCAGGAATGCAGAGGATGCTACACTTTCATCCTATAACCTGGAACCTACAGGCCAGTGCTACTTGTTGTGGGGGGGCTGCTTTGCTGCTAGTGTTTATTTGTGGGTGGGTTGCAAGACTAACTTAGGCACTGACCGACAGAAGGTCAGGTGCCTTGTTAGTCTCCCTCCAAAAGGGGAGATATGTTACAAACTGCTATTTGTGACTGGCCCTTTAAATGGAAGGTTGCCCTGCTTCCCTGGATTTTGGAGAAGCCTATTTGCCAGCCTCCTTCCTCATGACTATGGCCCCTGGAAGATTGTGCCCCTGAGAGTATATTGACTTTTGTTGGGTGTGTGTGGCCCTTTGGGAACCGTCTGGGGACATATTGTGACTTTGGTGAACAATGCCCCCTTTAAGACTATGTCCCCAGACCTGTGAAATGACTTGTCCCTGGCTTTCTCCCACTTGGTTCAGTTTCATTGTGTGCCATTAAGAGTTAAATTTTGTTCAGCTTCAAGAAACCTATTCTAAATACAAGTCTGCTGGGATTAGCTCTAATTAGGTTTAGTGATCAACTTTCCCATTGTCTAATCAGACTAGTATTGATAAGGTGGACTGCATTGTTTTATTGTGTGTAATGTTATCTGCTGAAGTAAATGTTGTGGCCTGTCAAAAGGAGTGTCTCTCTATCTAATATCAAATGTGTGATGGGGGATTTTATGCCTCCCCCTGAGAGTGTCCTGTTTGCATGTAACCTCAATAAAAAGGAGGCTGTGTGCTCCAGCACATCAGACCTATGTTGACCCTCTAACTTGAAGCTTTGACTCATGTTTGTAGGATACAGCTTATATCACTACAGGGATTGCTATGTTTTTCATACTCCCTTAGCTACAGGGATTGCTACTGAAGGAAGAGGTTCACCTACTTTAGCCTGGTCGTAGGTCCAGGGCGCAGAGCAGACGGCGAGATACCAGCCCAGCAGCGGTGGTTCATAGAGTCTGCATTACTTATGGTGGCTACGCAGCAGTTAGAGTGACTATGGTGCTGATGATTCTTTGGTGAGCGCTAGGAGCATCCTTTTCTACGGTCCAACTTCCAGCCAGCCTGGAGGCAACCGTAACATACTCCTATTATCAAATTTTCTTCATTCTCTTGGTATGTTTATTTGAAAAGCAAGAATGTAAGTTTAGATGCCGGCCCATTTTTGGTGAACAACCTGGGTTGTCCTTGCTGATTGGACAGCACCAATAAACAAATGCTGTCCATGGTTCTCAACCACAAATTTGCTGGCTCCTTAGCTTAGATGCCTTCTTTTTCAAATAAAGATATCAAGAGAACGAAGAAAAATTGATAACAGAAGTAAATTAGAAAGTTGCTTAAAATTGCATGATCTATCCGAATCATGAATGAAAAAATTTGGGTTCAGTATCCCTTTAACTATTGATGTTACTGGCAGGAGAACCCACTGAATATCAGCTACAAAAGACAGGTGAAATGAACCTCAATGAATTGTCTACATAACCTTTCATTAACAGTGAGCCCCCTTGGCAGGCTAAAGAATCTATCCCATTGTATGGCAGCTCAGGGGAGTTGTAGCTTTTATCTCAAAGCCATTTTGATCATATAATTCAATTAGAACGGGAACATGAAACCCAAACATGTTTTTTTTTCACAGTACACAATTGTAAACAACTTTCTATTTTTACTTCTATTATTACATTTGCTTCATTATGTTGGTATCCTTTGTTGAAGGTGCAGCAATGCACTACTGGAAGCTAGTTGAACACATCAAGTAAGCCAATCTTTAAAAGGCATATATGTGCTGCCACCAATCAGCAGCTAGCTTTCTAACAGTGAATTGCTGCTCCTGAGCCTACCTAGGTATTTCAACAAAGGATATCAAGAGAAATAAGAAAATTAGATAATAGAAATAGATTTTAAAGTTGTTTAAAATCACATGCTCTGTCCAATCCATTTAAAGGGACAGTCTAGTCAAAATTAAACTTTTATGATTCAGATAGGACATGTAATTTTAAACAACTTTCCAATTTACTTTTATCATCACATTTGCTTTGTTCTCATTGTATTCTTTGTTGAAAGCTAAACCTAGGTAGGCTCATATGCTAATTTCTAAGCCTCTTATCTCATGGCATTTTGACAGCTTTTCACAGCTGTACAGTGCTAGTTCATGTGTGCCATATAACATTGTGCTCACTCCCGCTGAGTTATCTATGAGTAAAATGCAAGTCTGTCAAAAGAACTGAAACAAGGAGGCAGTCTGCCAGTCTGCAGTGGCTTAGATAAAAGGTAATCACAGAGGTAAAAAGTATGTTAATATAACATACCGGGGAATGGGTAATACAGGGATTATCTATCTTTTTAAATGATAAAAGTTCTGGAGTAGACTGTCTCTTTTAAGATTAATTTTGACTTTACTGTCCTTTAAAAACTACTTCAATTTTCACAAGGATGTTTACAGACTTTCATGGAAGCATAAGATATGTGCACAATGTGATAATTAAACATGGCAGCTACTATATTCAAAAAGGATGATGGCAGTTTAATATTTTCTGTCACCTAACCATTAATATAAGTTCACGATGTGTGGGATTAGTATTTTCATAAAATTTTTAGTAAATTCAAAACTAACAAGCAGTTAAAGGGATACTGAACCCAAATTTTTTCTTTCATGATTCGTATAGAGCATGCAATTTTTTATTTTTTTTTAATATTTTTATTGAAGGTAAAGAAATCTACAAACATAAAATTGCATGGTACAATACACATCACAAACATATGTCATATCTGAAAGTGTACACTGCACCTAAAGCAAAATAGGAAAATGATTACCGATGAAGTAACCTTCCCCTTCATTTTTTACCCCACTTCATGTCACATCAGATCACTCTTGGATCTCTATATATGTAGATAACTCCGTATGGGGATTTAAAAATCAACAAAAACACAAAACACACAGAAAAATGGCATCTCTGTAGATAATAATGTCAAGTAAGTTTTACGTTCCAAGAATAGAAGATGCAAGGATCCTAACCGGGTACCCACCCCTCAAATTTCAACATGAACACAAAGAAATAAAAAAATGAACCAATTAAGCATGAACCGTAACGTTTAAAGAAGGGACGAGCCAGTCTCTATTAGGTGATAGAACGTCAGCAGCATAAGTTGGGAAATCTTAGACAGTAAATCGATGCTGCTTGACATTTTCAGACTTGCTTTTATAACTACACCTAGAGGGTGATATGCACCAAGTTAAAGCTAAAAGAGCAGACTAAGTGGCAATTCACTATCACTAATATGTTCTTTAATTTATTCCATGGATGGAAGTTGTAAATAAGTATATGCTTAGGGATTTTCAGCTATTAAAGAAAGGAGGTTTATTGTTCTAGTGATCTGAGGAAAATAAAGCTGTCGTATATGTGAAAATAACGATATTTCATGCTTAGTAACCTTTATCTTGTCTTTGTTATGTAATATGGCTGCCACGAGGGTCCCCCCCTAAACCCCCCAGAGGCCATGCGGTTACATTGAAGGGCGCTATAAAAGTAGCAATGGCCACCAAGCGAGATTAAGCAGAAATTAACCACTTCAAGTCTGTATGTAGAATGATATACGTAATGGAATATGGATATGATTGTGATTAACGTATTTTTCACCAGACTGAACTTATTTTGACAAGGGCAATTCCACTAATGTTACAGCGACATAGTTAACCCCCTCCCCGGTTTCGGCCGCAAACCGCGGGAAGTAGGCCATGTTAGTGATAGATATGTAACGGAACCCCTGTGTAATATCAAAAGCATGGTCATCTTGTATTGAGGACTTATTTCTTACCTCCAGTGTTATAACATTGAGGCATATAGAAAAAAGAAAAAAAAAAAGGTTGAAAACAAACAATTTATAGTTAATAAAACTGAATATCCAAGCAGTCCAAAGTGTCTTTATGACTCTCCCTTAATATCTGATAAGCTCTATGAGCTAGGGAAAGATCCACGCCACACTTTTGAGTCCAGGCTTATCATGCACAAATGTGAATATTGTACCAGTGTCCCATATATGATCACCATCACCCTGAGGATGGTGTTTGAGTAGAGGTTTTAAACATCTTGGGCCATGTTCCCCCACCAACTTTTCAGATCTGTTTCCAGCTGCGTGAACCAGCCGGTAGTTCCGTTCGGTTTTTCCAAGCTTATGAACACCCGTAGGGCTGAGACTCTTTTTATTGATTAGGGCCAAATGAATGTCCTCCTCAGGCCCCTGTCCAGGAGCAGAAGTAAATATGTAACCCTCTAAAGTCACCATACCTTGTTCTATGTCGGATGAGGTCGACTCTGCCAGAACGGTGTTTGAGCTCGGGTCCAGTTCCGACCGCTGCTTGGGCTTTTTAACAGCTGCTTCCACACTGCCGAGGCTGCTCGTTTTCTTAGCTCTCCCTGTGGATCTAGGCGGTTGCAGGGTAAATGTCGGGGATGAGAATGGCGGCACCACAACGGGATCAGCAACCTCCGGCAGGTCCGGCATTATATCTACTTCGTTAACTGCAGCCAGCTGATGTAGTCTCTGCCGCTTTTGGTAGGTTTGTATCAGAAAGTCCCATGGTGCTCTAGCGATCAAGTCTTGAAAACAGCGTTCCAATTTTTCCAATCTGCTGTTGCAACAAGCGTGCAGCCCTAATTCTTCTCCAGCATCCATTTTGCAGAATTTCAGGGAGACTGAGTAGTATCCTTAGTAGTATCCTTAGTGGTTCGAGCTTTGTAAAGTTGCTGTGAATCAGCTGATGAATGTATTTATCGGGCTGTAGTAGTGGGCACCCAGCTAGGACAAATACCCTCGAGTGTTCGAGGGGGGTGGCGTTACCTATATGTGAGCCGCCGCTCTAGGCCTTCTGCGTCCGATGTCTGGCTCAAACTTCACGAAAACAGCTCAAAATTCTCAAATTTTCAGGTACTGATAGATAGTTTGCCTTTATAGACAAATTAGGTATACTTTTGTGCTGTAAAATCTCTCCTGACACCGGCGGGTTACAAGTGATCAGTGAGAGCTCAGAGAAGATGCGACCATGTAAGATCGCGGTTCGGACACGCCCCCAGAGCATGCAATTTTAAGCAACTTTCTATTTTACTTCTGTTATCAATTTTTCTTTGTTCTCTTGATATCTTTATTTGAAAAAGAAGGCATCTAAGCTAAGGAGCCAGCAAATTTGTGGTTCAGAACCATGGACAGCATTTGTTTATTGGTGCTGTCCAATCAGCAAGGACAACCCAGGTTGTTCACCAAAAATGGGCCGGCATTTAAACTTACATTCTTGCTTTTCAAATAAACATACCAAGAGCATGAAGAAAATTTGATAATAGGAGTAAATTAGAAAGTTGCTTAAAATTGCATGCTCTATCTGAATCACAAAAGAAACATTTTGGGTACAGTGTCCCTTTAAGATTTGCTGCTTAAACAATGCCAATTTTTTTCAAAAGGTCAAGGATGTAGAATTTGAAAAGCTGCTGGGAACTGTTTTCTGATTGACCTGAATTCTGTGTCCTTGTGTATGGAGCAGGGAGTATTATTGTGTCATGCATATCTTTGAAAAGCTTGTGGTAGGTTATCACAGGATTTCTACTGGTCTAGAATGCCTTTAAAACAGGCAGAGAATTCTATTTGATTGGAATGGGAACATAGAAGATCAGGTGATCAATCATTTGAAAAAGGATATTCAATACAGGCACCACTGGATACTGTTTTCCATGGCAACAGAAATTACTTGATAAGCTTCATTAACCATTAACAGTTCTGTTGGCAAAGAAAAAAATAACACAACGAACAAGAGTTTAGCCAAGGGGTAATCTTATAGTAGGAAACTAAGACAGTATCCAGTGTGGCAAAAATACAGACGCAGGGAAATCAAAAATAAAAAAACATGAAAGAGAATTATCTTACCTAAATATTATAGTAATACAGGTAATACAGAATACAGATGTGTTATATGGTCACCGTGTGATGAGCATAGAACGTGTCTGTGAAACAGAATACAAAGCATCATCATATATGTGTGTGTGCATTCAGTATTCTGATGTGAGCAGAGCAGCATATTATATTATACTACTGCTTTAGCCCATAGGAAGTGTGTAACTGCTGACGTTTTCCTGCTACTGCTGTGGAAAACATTTCCGTCTCTAAAGCTGCAGCAGGAGGAGCAGCCAAGATACACAGATAAGCTGAGCACATCCCTGCCATACACACAGTAGGTAGGTTTGTTACTAGATCCTATTAGGGTGGACATCCAGTCTCAATATGTTACAGGTTCTGGGGAAAGGGCAGCTAATATAGTTTGTTTGAATTGTAAGAGCACTTGGCTTTGATTATGTTGTGTGTATTATATCCAGGAAGGGTGTTAACTGCTTGCAAAATCTGCCTATGCAAAAAGCATCTCTTGTTTGAATAAGGACGCTAAGCACTATATAGATACATTTTTAGTTTTAATTTAGAATTTCTAATCATTTTTAACTGAACAATTTATTATTTAAATATATGTCTTCTCACTTCAATGACCATACAGGACAATAAGAGACAGGTTTAGTGGTTCTAACCTTATCCCCAATCAATAATGGTCTTTTTGCCATGACTGATTTCTGCAGGCTGTTTGTTTAGCCCAAAGCTGTTAACTCTTTGGCTTCCTGAACATTTTTTAGGTTTCACTAACTGATCTGTGATCAGAACTTACTCCTCTATTATATGAACTGCTTTTTTTCTGGGATACTATAACATGGACCCACAGTTTTAGCTCTGCTTAACCTCTTGTTGCAAGTTATAGTTATTGTTCCCCCACTCCTTTAACTTGATCCCCTGTCTTTTGCTTGTAGCCGTTCTGCATTTTATCTTAGTTTTAAATATTTTTTCCATCAAACATGAGATGAAAGCATGTCCTAAAATATTTTATGATAACCTATACACTGTACAGTCTAAGCTAACTGGTATAGGCATGGTCTATACAATTGTGTCCCAAGTTTAAAATATTTATAAAGAAGTAAATATGACTTTAATTCTAAGTAGATTGGTAGGATGTAATATTATAAGGATTATGCCTTTTACTCTACGCTGCATCTTGCAGTAGCTGTCCTTTCAGCACCACTGATCAACACAGGAAGGAACCTGAATGAACTCCTCCCTCCGCCTGAACAGAACACACACTGAGCTTTTCCTTTTACTGAAACTATGTGTGTACATTATGTAATATTTACAGAACTGTGATTTGTAACCAAGAGGTCAGTACACAGTATCGTGTTACAGAAAATTATCTAAATATTAACTTATAGTAAAGAAATATGCAACTAAAAATGTGTTTAATCACTATACTTCATTCAATGGATCCCCTTTTGTAAGTACCTATTTTGTTATGCATTTTATACTGCTGACAGGCAAACCCGGTAAAAAATAATAATAATCTTTATCATTATAATGAAAGGAAAAATTATTATTTTTATTTCATTGTCCGTATAAATGCATTGTGTTCTTGTATAAAATTAAGGAAGCAGCTAAAGTACCTGTTGGTGAAGAAACTATCCTGTCAAATTGTTACCTAAATTGAAACAATGTAGCATTCTCATGTTAAAATGACAATTTACTACAGCATTAAAGGGACAGTTAACACCAGAATTTTTGTTGTTTAAAAAGAAAGATAATCCCTTTATTACCCATTCCCCAATTTTGCATAACCAACACAGTTATATTTATATACTTTTTACCTCTGTGATTACCTTGTATCTAACCTTCTGCTGACTGCCCCCTTATTTCAGTTCTTTTGACAGACATGCAGTTTAGCCAATCAGTGCTCACTCCTAGGTCACTTTATGTGCCTGAGCTCAATGTTATCTATATGAAACATGTGAACTAATGCCCTCTAGTGGTCAAAATGTATTCAGATTAGAGGCAGTCTTCAAGGTCTAAGAAATTAGCATATGAACCTCCTAGGTTTAGCTTTCAACTAAGAATACCAAGAGAACAAAGCAAAATTGGTGATAAAAAGTAAATTGGGAAGTTGTTTAAAATTGCATGCCCTATTTAAATCATGAAAAAAAAATTTTGGACTTGACTGTCCCTTTAAAGGGATACTGAACCCAAATTTTTTCTTTCATGTTCAGATAGAGCATGACATTTTTAATCAAATTTCTAATTTACTCCTATTATCAATTTTACTTCGTTCTCTTGCTATCTTTATTTTAAAAGCAGGAATGTAAATCTTAGCAGCCATCCCATTTTAGGTTCAGCACTATGGATAGTGCTTGCTTATTGGAGGCTTACATTTACCCACCAATAAGCAAGCATAACCCAGGTTCTCAACCAAAAATGGGCCGGCTCCTATGTATCACATTCCTACTTTTTAAATAAAGATAGAAGGAGAACGAAGAACAATTGATAATAGGAGTAAATCAGAAAGTTGCTTAAAATTGCATGCTCTATCTGAATCATAAAAGAAAAAAATTGGGTTTAGTGTCCCTTTAATTTAGAACCCCATACAGAATACAGTATAGTATACAGTTTTTAAAGTGAAATTAGTCATCTGAAACAACATTTTATAATGTTTTAATGTGTCACACAGACACGGTGTAGTGCTTGAGTGAGCTATTCTATTGCCCCCATAATTTGATTAGAATAGTGTTTTGACTTCTTTACCGTATAATCAGCAATACATTCCACTCCATTTGCCAACTCCTGATTGGTTTTGGGGGTTTTGAGTAAAATATAGAAAAAAAACACCTTTTAAAGAAATATTACTGTGAATTGTTTAAATGATTTAAACTTACTGTGTAACTAAACCTCTCAAAACCCCCATATAATACAAATGTATTTAAAATCATAACTTGTTAACTTAGATACAGCATACACTTTTTAACAACATTGCCATTTGTTTTTCTTTTCTCAAATTTGTTTCATTATGTTGATATCCTTTATTGAAGGAGCAGCAAAGCAGTAGTGGGAGCTAGCTGAACACATTAGTACAGCCAATTAAAAGAAGCCTGAATTTGCAGCCACCAATCAGCTATGTTGCTGTGCCTGAACCTATATGCTTTTCAACTAAGGATACCAAATACCAAGATAATCAATCAAATTAGATAACATTAGTAAATTAGAAAGTTGTTTATAATGCATGCTCTGATTCCTGAAACATGCACATTATAAAAGTTATCTTAAACTGCTGTGCACAACTACAATAGCATATGTATTACTTTTCACAATTGTGTTTTACCTCCTGCGCCTGCAGCTCTCGTCAAAGTTGTTTATTTTAACCCATTACTGGTGCTGGTATGACAAGCTTTCCATCTTAGAGCTTAGGCATTGCCATCTTAGAGGTTAGGTATTTTTGCACAGAAGTGTTGGGCATTCACAGATTAGTGGCATTGCAGACTTTTTGATAGCTGTATGATACAGAACGGGAGCTTTACATTGTTGCAGTAGATGCATTGCTCTCTATTGTTCATGTGGCCTTTTTTAAAAAAAAAATGTGATGTAACTTTTTGTATAAAAACAGCAATAAAGTAATCCTCTGTCTCTGTATTGTGTGTGCTAACCTAAAGCATGTGATACAGCTGTAAAAAAATCAGACAACATCACTGATCTGTAAATGTTTACTATTTGTGTCATAGAGTGCAAGAATATGTGAGCTGTAAGAGGGCATCGCTCAGTGTAAAAATACAGAGCTTCTCTGCCTTCCGTTTCAGTGTGGAGGAATATTTAGTCTCTTACACTGAAACTGGGGAAATATCACTATTTTGCAACAAAGCGTTTTAGTAATTATTTTTCCATATGTTTCCTCTGGGACGATTATAAGTCACTTGCTGTCTGTTAATGTGTAATATTTGATGCTTTACGTCCTTGCAAGCCTAGAATCAAACGTGGAGGAGAATGTACAATGTTTATAATTAGAAAAGACTAAAAGAGGTAGATTTACCAAGCAGCGGATGCTGCTATCTATCCCCCGTACTTTCCGGCTTGCCCAAAATCTTAAGAACGCTGCTTCTCAACTCATCCGCCACCTCTGAGGCGGCGGACAGCAATCAGCCCGATAGGATATGATCGGGTTGATTGACACCCCCTGCTAGCGGCCGATTGGCCACGAATGTGCAGGGGGTGGCATTGCACAAGCATTTCACTAGAAAAGCTTGTGCAATGATAAATGCCGACAACGTATGCTGTTGGCGTTTATCGATGTCCGCCCGCACATTAATAAATCTAGCCCTAAGACTTGTCTTACATAGACTTTACTCTTTGTGATGACATCTCACATAGGGCATGATATTCAAAAGCTCTCTGCTCAGGTGAGATGATCTAAGACATCTCGTCAGCATGGAGAGGTCCCTAAAAAAATGTTAGAAACACAAATTTTAATTTGAAAGCTATTTATCTCACTATACAAAAAATACAGGGTTTCATATTACAATATAAGGTCTAAAAAAAATCCCCAAAATTATGCATAATTTCGCTCCATGCCGGGGAGCTTTTGAATATCACACCCTAAATGTTTTTCTAGATAATTGATTACTGCAATATGGGATTCAATACTTTGTGTTAATGTTTGTATTTTTTCTGCTTAATTTTACTAACATATTTGTATTGTAAAACAAATGTAACTATAATCTTTCCAGTAAATGTGGGAAACCCCCCCAAAAATTACAATAAAAAATACAGAGCTTCACCAACCATCACCTGTAAAGGGTTAAAATAAAGGAATTGCTCTGGCGAGAGCTACAAAAACAGGCAATAATATGGTGAGTAGTAAGAATGCTATTGTAGTTGCACCTGGTTTAAGAACATAATAACATGGTGGTGCATGAGCAGAAGGTGAAATTGACTTAAGCTGAACTCTATTCATGGGCACATACTGTAGATAGTGCACATTCACTAAACCATTATCTGTATAGAGGGCATGGGCTTCCACAGAAATGTTTCCAGGAAGGAGCAAAAAATAAAATACCCAAGTAATTTTAATAAAATTGGCATTAAGAGTTACTCAAGTGCGTGATTATATTTAGCACTTAGTATGAACCATAAATGAGTAGTAGATTTTTTTCTGACAAATTTGAAAGCTATGTCTATTTCCACTCCCCCTGTATCATGTGACAGCCATCAGCCAATCACAAATGCATATACGTATATTCTGTGAATTCTTGCACATGCTCAGTAGGAGCTGGTGACTCAAAAAGTGTAAATATAAAAAGACTGTGCACATTTTGTTAATGGAAGTAAATTGGAAAGTTGATTAAAATTATATGATCTGAATCAAGTTTAATTTTGACTTGAGTGTCCCTTTAAGTACAAGATGCATAGCAACTTTAATTTTTTCTACACATCTAGGCCTTTGCCAGTTGATTCACCTTTCATCATAAAAATTGTTTTAAAATTCAACACTTTGTTATACAAGACACAGAAACGATTATGATACACTCACTTGCCATAGCCTATCTTGATTACTGCAACTATCCCCTTTGCAATCCATCATGAATTCCTCATCTGCTGCACCTTTCTACCAGTCCCTCCATTGGTTTAATTTAGCCTTAAGAAAGAAATACAAAATCCTGAGCATAACTTACAAGACCTCAATAACAGTGTATTCCCCTATATATCTGCCCTTGTCCAAACATATTCTACTGACCAATATTTTTACCCCCCTAATTCTTGCCTACAGGAGTTTTGCATGTAACTGTCTTCCTTACGCCTCAAGATTTGCCACAAATTTTCAGAGCTTCAAGCATTCTCTATAAACACTACTGTTCAAGGATTCATACAAACTACACTAACCTGTTTGTCTATTGTCTCACCTGGGACCACCTCAGCTTTTCTCCTATATCAGATGGCAACTCAGTGGTAGAACCATTATAATTGTAATTGCATTTTTTTTTATTTTACCATAGAAGTATGCAACTATATTCATAACGATGAGCAAAATGAGGCTGCTTTACAAATAAATAAAAGAAAAACCACATTTGTGATATAGCTTATAGACTTAGAGCATTGATAATAGAGTCCCATTAAAACTCTAGTAGGCCGTTAGAAAGATAAAATATTGGAACCCCAGAAGCCAATAAATATCCTGCTAGAGACAGTATACCACATATTTACCTCCACTGAGAGAAACTATAAGACTGAAAAAGGCAGAAAGTTTAAAGGGGAAGCAGAAGAGTGTGCTTTGCTGCCATGATTACACTTTGCAACCTAGAAGTCATTACCCGATCTGCCACAATATGCCCCTAAATGGGGAATGAAGCAGATGTGACCACTGCACCTTTCCCCAGCATCCATGCTGGAGGTAAAGAGGATAGCAAATGTCTCCAGGGTCTTTTTTTATGTACAATGGTACCTTGGTTTGTCAAGATATGCTGTACAGAAACAGATGAATTAGTTTTAAAAAGATAAAGATTTGGCTATGCTCACACACGTTACAGCTTGGGCCTCCTCCTTACCTTCAACGCAATGGTTTGAGCTTGAACAAGCCTCACTCCCAGCCTTAGTCACACTCAAAGATCTCCTCTAGATACTCCCCATATTTCATCAAGTTAACAATAGAATCATTCGACAATGTAGTAACCTGTGGTATAAACTACACCACAATAAACAGGTGGCACCACAACCGTCTCCGATTCATCCCATACGCGGTCTATTGTATGGCCTCCCTAAAATAAGCATACAGTCAAAAACCATTTTGACCTGCTTCGCCTTAGAGCCTTAATGTTTTTTTTGTCAGTGCCTACACTGCCTTTAACCCCCAGGGAGGCTTGATAGATAGGCTCCCAAATGATCTCCCCTCTTAGTGCTGGAGAGGTGGAGAGACACATTTATTTATACCAAAACTACTATCCTTTGTGTAACATTATAAAAATGATTCAATAAGTTGTTAATGAGATGACACTTGGTTCCTCTTAAACTCCATAAAAAAATCCCAGCCTCCTTACCACTCTGCTGGAGAGAATGTAATCAGGATAGATGATACTTAGCATATTTGTTGGGGCTGCCCTGTTATTCAACCATTGTGGACCAAAGTCAACAATCTCTGCTCACTTCTTGACCTGCTGGGAGCTCTGCCCCCTGAGGTGGTCCTCCTCCACCTCACACTTAATAAGACCCCTAAAGCTAAACCGTATCTTTTGATTTACATACTGATGGCTAAGAAGCTAGCCACAGCAATAAACTAGAGAAAGCATGCTGCCCCACATTGGAAAGGTATAATTGATTTGGTAAAATAATATCTAAGTAGCATGGAAGAACATGCTTACAGATCTACATAGCAGATTTAACTATTTTATTACATTTGGGAACCTTGGGATGCAATTGCTGAAAAAACATTACTATCAATAGCTTAGAATCCTGACCCATCCTAGTACTGACCTGATTGTCCAGTGATATCTACCTATCATCTATGTGAATTCCATGGTACTTACATTGTCAATTTTGGAATTGTTTGACGTGAAATTTAAATAAAAATATTTAAATAAAAAAAATGTATAAAGATATTAGGGTCAATTAAAGCACATGCCATATTACTAGCTGCTCCTTACAAATTGTTCAGCTTCTTTGAGATCGCTCTGACATATTACACTCGGTTTATGCAACACCCACCAGTAATTTAGATTTTGAAGTTATATAATAATGTGCTATGTACAGCAAGATGGATTGAATGGACTACCATCTCATATATGTCCCAGGAATGCTGGGACATATATGAGATGTGCACTATAATAATATATCTGTTACAGCTGCAATTTTTTCCACAGACAATGCATATACTGTACGTATACACATGCGTAAACACACACATTTTGTTTCCATATTTCCCATTGCTTTGAGATTCTCCCATCGTTCTTTTTTCTTGCTTTTAAACTCTTCTCTCTAAAACATTTGTGAACACAGAGCTAGAATGTGTTTAGCAGATAAGTAGTAAAGATAATCTGCTGTGTTGTTTGTCTGATGTCAGACTATGCTTTAAGAAGAATTTGCATCATGAGATGAATACTTTGATCCTAAACTTCAGGAGACCAAATAGGATTCTTGTTTTCTGTTTCTAAATACTTAGAAATAGCAATACTAGGAAATAACTCACTTTATCTCTGAGTTCATAAACCAGTGCATACATAAATATTAGCCTGCAATTGACTCAAATAGATGTGTTAATCCATCTCTCATTGTCGTTTTGATATTGTATAGAAGGTCAAAAATGTATTGAGATAGGTATAAATATTTTCCCAAAATCAAATAAAGCTAATTATCTAAAGAATTGGTTATATTACAGCAAATAAATATTGCATTGTGTACAATATAGAGGAAAGCATGTGATTGGCATATTGCTCCTCTGGGCGTTAAAATAGTTACGGGAAGACTTGTGTAAACAGAAGCCCCCTTGTTGTCAGATTGGTTATCTCTGAGAACAGGGATGTCAATGCTTCTTGTGTGTTAGAGACAAAGCATCTTCTTGTTAATTCCTGGAACTTCTATTTCTGAATCGTATTCTTCATGTGACTTTCACATTAAAGGCTTAGATGTGTCTTGTGAAAGACAACTCTATGAGAACCCAAAATAAACACACAGGACATGACATACTACAGCTCATGAGAAGGTTCATAATATAAAAATAGGTGAACTTTTTATGGACTTAGAATAAAAAGTTACCTTTTTGATGAAGAATCCCTCTTTTAAGGGATTACAAGGTGCCCCTTTTTATCCTATAAATGTCCATGGTATTTAAAATCTGTGAACCTTAAATGGAAAGTTTAACTTTACATGTATGTTTGTGTGTGTGTGTATATATAAAAATATATATATACATATATATATATATATATATATATATATATATATATATATATATATATGTTTTACTCTTCTCTGCGAAGAATTAAAGGGACACTGTATTGTTTAATGCGTTTCCCCTTAATTTATTCCCAATGTTGGCAAGTTCAACCCAATGACTTGTTATAGCAAATGCAGGGTATTAAAAGAACAGTCTAGTCAAAAATAAACTTTCATGATTCAGATAGGACGTGTAATTTTAAACAACTTGGTAATTTTCTTTTATCATCAATTTTGCTTTGTTCTCTTGGTATTCTTAGTTGAAAGCTAAACCTAGGTAGGCTCATATGCTAATTTCTTAGCCCTTGAAGGCAGCCTCTTATCTGAATGCATTTTAACAGTTTTTCACAACTAAAGGGCATTAGTTAATGTGTGCCATATAGATAACATTGTGCTCACCCCCTGTGGAGTTACCTCGGAGCCAGCACTGATTGGCTAAAATGCAACTCTGTCAAAAGAACTAAAATAAGGGGCCAGTCCGCAGAGGCTTAGATACAAGGTAATCACAGACGTAAAACGTATATTAATATAACTGTTTTGGTTATGCAAAATTAGGTAATGAGTAATAAAGGGATTATCTATCTTTCTAAACAATAAAAATTCTGGAGTAGACTGTCCCTTTAAATGAACTGGAAATTACTTTATTTTAGTATTTGAAATAGCTGGTTTGGCTCATGTCCAATTTGGATGAGCCTGCAAGAAAAGCAAACTTGCATATATAATCTTTTTAGACACAAAGGCCTATACTTAGGTACTAACATTTTTATTTAGGTTAAGGTGACCACGTCCTGTTTTTAATGGGATTGTCCAATTTTTTAACACACTGTCCCTTTGTCCCCAGAGCTTTTATTTTTTTTCATGACTGTTTATTTTTTTTTATTATTTATGCACAGCACTTATGCTGGTATTATTTATGTCCATGGCAGCACTATGGTGTGCAATATCTACAACTAATAGCAGTGGTGGACATAGGTAAAAGGGGGTGGCAGAAGTCTGCATACCTTTTTGGTGGTGTTTAATTGGTATCTGAGGCGGGCAGCTTGCGAGCAAAGAGAAAGTTGAGCAGCACAGAAAGAGTTGATCTGCAGAGAGAGAGAGAGAGAGAGCAATTAAAGGGACAGTCTAGTCAAAATTAAACTTTCATGATTCAGCTAGGGCATGCAATTTTAAATAACTTTTCAATTTATTTTTTATCTTCAAATTGGCTTCTTCTCTTGGTATTCTTTGTTGAAAGCTAAACCTAGGTAGGCTCATAAACCAATTTCTAAGCTGTTGAAGGCCACCTCTTATCTCAGTGCAAAAGAACTGAGACACAGGGTAATCACAGAGGTTAAATGTACATTCATATAACAGTGTTGGTTATGCAAAACTGGGGAATGGGTAATAAAGGGATTATTGATCTTTTTAAACAATAACAATTTTCAAGTACACTGTCCCTTTAAACATCAGAGAGCAGTTGAACATAAGAGAGAGAGTTGAAAAGCAGAGACAGGACTGAACAGCATAGAGATTACTCTGTGAGTTTATAGTTAATAACTACTCATGTACTTTATGGTAAAGTGACATTTGTTGTGAATATTATATTTATGTTACCAAATGTGTTAGGGTGTGAGAGGTAGAAGAAAAACTTTTGAAAATCTAAAATAAAAAAGTGTCAATACATAGATGATATCTTCTGCATAACCAACAAGTTGCATAAAATCACAAGTTGCGACTGGCATGAATTACCAGTAGGGGTTTAATTATGGCTGGAATATATTGTTGCAATTTGTTTAATCAGTGAAAACACTGAATGTAGGATACATCTTGAAGCACTCACAACTCTTTGCTACTAATGTGTCACTGAGTGTTTGGGTTTAGCACATCATGGGCGCGATCACATATATGGCGCAGGTTTCGGCGCAAGCGTGGGAACCCGCGCCGCCCGTAATTTTACCTTGCACATCGGGGTACTGCGCCGTTAGATGCTAAACTGGCGTAAGTAGGACAAACTGGCGATCTTCTGAAATGTGCGCAAATACACATTTTAGTCATCGCAAGTAACTTACGCCAGTATTTTATCCACGGAAAGTGTCAATAAAGAGTAGTTTTATGCAAATTAGGCTAACACTCGTAAAAATGAACCGCAATTTCATATAAAAATGCGACACATAATTATGCTATTCAAAATTCATATATAAACCCATATATAAAGAGATGAAGGTAATACAATTATGATTTCCCATTGTTCTCTCCTCCAAGTATTGTTGATTGTTTTGAGAAGAAATATAAAGTAAATAAGCAAGTATATGTCCACAATGTGATAAAGTACCTACAAGCTCAATCCATTTGATTATGTTGTGGCTTCAAACTATTTCAAATACACAAATAAACCTTAAAAATCAATATCATAGTTTACTGTCCCTTTAACCTTGAGATGCTGCTTAAATGTATGTGTTTGTTAAGGCTTCCAGGGAGTTACGTTGGTTTTTTAGTCAGTGCAAGGTTTGCTGCGCCTGCAATTTGTGGCGAGATGAGAATGGAGTAGATTTGCTGAATTCTGCGCGCGTAAGTCCTTACGCTGTATATTGGATACCAGATTGCGCGTCTGTTCTATGTTAGTCTATAGGTAAAAAAAAATATGTCCGAAGGGTGAAATATACGCGCGCAACTTGTATGCTACATCGTATATGTAATACCAAAATCGCGTAAAATCTGCATATGTAATGGAGGCCCATATGGTCAAAATAAAACTTTAATTAATTTGGAAAAAATTAAAAAAATGGGTGATTTTTTAAAAACATTTTGACTGTGACCCTCTGCCTTTAAAGGGACACTAAACCCATTTTTTCTTTCTTTCATGATTCAGATAGAGCATGCAATTTTAAGCAACTTTCTAATTTACTCCTATTATATATTTTTCTTCGTTCTCTTGCTATCTATATTTAAAAAGCAGGAATGTGATGCATAGGAGCTGGCCTATTTTTGGTTGAGAACCTGGGTTATGCTTGCTTATTGGTGGGTAAATGTAAGCCTCCAGTAAGCAAGCACTATCTATGGTGCTAAACCTAAAATGGGCTGGCTGCTAAGACTTACATTCCTGCTTTTAAAATAAAGATAGCAAGAGAACGAAGAACAATTGATAACAGAATTTATGTTTACCTGATAAATTTCTTTCTCCAACGGTGTGTCCGGTCCACGGCGTCATCCTTACTTGTGGGATATTCTCTTCCCCAACAGGAAATGGCAAAGAGCCCAGCAAAGCTGGTCACATGATCCCTCCTAGGCTCCGCCTACCCCAGTCATTCGACCGACGTTAAGGAGGAATATTTGCATAGGAGAAACCATATGGTACCGTGGTGACTGTAGTTAAAGAAAATAAAATATCAGACCTGATTAAAAAAACCAGGGCGGGCCGTGGACCGGACACACCGTTGGAGAAAGAAATTTATCAGGTAAACATAAATTCTGTTTTCTCCAACATAGGTGTGTCCGGTCCACGGCGTCATCCTTACTTGTGGGAACCAATACCAAAGCTTTAGGACACGGATGAAGGGAGGGAGCAAATCAGGTCACCTAAATGGAAGGCACCACGGCTTGCAAAACCTTTCTCCCAAAAATAGCCTCAGAAGAAGCAAAAGTATCAAACTTGTAAAATTTGGTAAAAGTGTGCAGTGAAGACCAAGTCGCTGCCCTACATATCTGATCAACAGAAGCCTCGTTCTTGAAGGCCCATGTGGAAGCCACAGCCCTAGTGGAATGAGCTGTGATTCTTTCGGGAGGCTGCCGTCCGGCAGTCTCGTAAGCCAATCTGATGATGCTTTTAATCCAAAAAGAGAGAGAGGTAGAAGTTGCTTTTTGACCTCTCCTTTTACCTGAATAAACAACAAACAAGGAAGATGTTTGTCTAAAATCCTTTGTAGCATCTAAATAGAATTTCAGAGCGCGAACAACATCCAAATTGTGCAACAAACGTTCCTTCTTTGAAACTGGTTTTGGACACAGAGAAGGTACGATAATCTCCTGGTTAATGTTTTTGTTAGAAACAACTTTTGGAAGAAAACCAGGTTTAGTACGTAAAACCACCTTATCTGCATGGAACACCAGATAAGGAGGAGAACACTGCAGAGCAGATAATTCTGAGACTCTTCTAGCAGAAGAAATCGCAACTAAAAACAAAACTTTCCAAGATAATAACTTAATATCAACGGAATGTAAGGGTTCAAACGGAACCCCCTGAAGAACTGAAAGAACTAAATTGAGACTCCAAGGAGGAGTCAAAGGTTTGTAAACAGGCTTGATTCTAACCAGAGCCTGAACAAAGGCTTGAACATCTGGCACAGCTGCCAGCTTTTTGTGAAGTAATACCGACAAGGCAGAAATCTGTCCCTTCAGGGAACTTGCAGATAATCCTTTTTCCAATCCTTCTTGAAGGAAGGATAGAATCCTAGGAATCTTAACCTTGTCCCAAGGGAATCCTCTAGATTCACACCAACAGATATATTTTTTCCAAATTTTGTGGTAAATCTTTCTAGTCACAGGCTTTCTGGCCTGAACAAGAGTATCGATCACAGAATCTGAGAATCCTCGCTTCGATAAAATCAAGCGTTCAATCTCCAAGCAGTCAGCTGGAGTGAAACCAGATTCGGATGTTCGAACGGACCCTGAACAAGAAGGTCTCGTCTCAAAGGTAGCTTCCAAGGTGGAGCCGATGACATATTCACCAGATCTGCATACCAAGTCCTGCGTGGCCACGCAGGAGCTATCAAGATCACCGACGCCCTCTCCTGCTTGATCCTGGCTATCAGCCTGGGGATGAGAGGAAATGGCGGGAACACATAAGCTAGTTTGAAGGTCCAAGGTGCTACTAGTGCATCCACTAGAGCCGCCTTGGGATCCCTGGATCTGGCCCCGTAGCAAGGAACTTTGAAGTTCTGACGAGAGGCCATCAGATCCATGTCTGGAATGCCCCACAGGTGAGTGACTTGGGCAAAGATTTCCGGATGGAGTTCCCACTCCCCCGGATGCAATGTCTGACGACTCAGAAAATCCGCTTCCCAATTTTCCACTCCTGGGATGTGGATAGCAGACAGGTGGCAGGAGTGAGACTCCGCCCAAAGAATAATTTTGGTTACTTCTTCCATCGCTAGGGAACTCCTTGTTCCCCCCTGATGGTTGATGTACGCAACAGTCGTCATGTTGTCTGATTGAAACCGTATGAACCTGGTCCTCGCAAGCTGGGGCCAGGCCTGGAGCGCATTGAATATCGCTCTCAGTTCCAGAATATTTATCGGTAGAAGAGATTCTTCCCGAGACCAAAGACCCTGAGCTTTCAGGGATCCCCAGACCGCGCCCCAGCCTATCAGACTGGCGTCGGTCGTGACAATGACCCACTCTGGTCTGTGGAACATCATCCCTTGAGACAGATTGTCCAGGGACAGCCACCAACGGAGTGAGTCTCTGGTCCTCTGATTTACTTGTATCTTCGGAGACAAGTCTGTATAGTCCCCATTCCACTGACTGAGCATGCACAGTTGTAATGGTCTTAGATGAATGCGCGCAAAAGGAACTATGTCCATCGCCGCCACCATCAACCCGATCACTTCCATGCACTGAGCTATGGAAGGAAGAGGAACGGAATGAAGTATCCGACAAGAGTCCAGAAGCTTTGTTTTTCTGGCCTCTGTTAGAAAGATCCTCATTTCTAAGGAGTCTATAATTGTTCCCAAGAAGGGAACCCTTGTTGACGGGGATAGAGAACTCTTTTCCACGTTCACTTTCCAGCCGTGAGATCTGAGAAAGGCCAGGACAATGTCCGTGTGAGCCTTTGCTTGAGGAAGGGACGACGCTTGAATCAGAATGTCGTCCAGGTAAGGTACTACTGCAATGCCCCTTGGTCTTAGCACCGCTAGAAGGGACCCTAGTACCTTTGTGAAAATCCTTGGAGCAGTGGCTAATCCGAAAGGAAGCGCCACGAACTGGTAATGTTTGTCCAGGAATGCAAACCTTAGGAACCGATGATGTTCCTTGTGGATAGGAATATGTAGATACGCATCCTTTAAATCCACCGTGGTCATAAATTGACCTTCCTGGATGGAAGGAAGGATAGTTCGAATGGTTTCCATCTTGAACGATGGGACCTTGAGAAATTTGTTTAAGATCTTGAGATCTAGGATTGGTCTGAACGTTCCCTCTTTTTTGGGAACTATGAACAGATTGGAGTAGAACCCCATCCCTTGTTCTCTTAATGGAACAGGATGAATCACTCCCATTTTTAACAGGTCTTCTACACAATGTAAGAACGCCTGTCTTTTTATGTGGTCTGAAGACAACTGCGACTTGTGGAACCTCCCCCTTGGGGGAAGTCCCTTGAATTCCAGAAGATAACCCTGGGAGACTATTTCTAGCGCCCAAGGATCCAGAACATCTCTTGCCCAAGCCTGAGCGAAGAGAGAGAGTCTGCCCCCCACCAGATCCGGTCCCGGATCGGGGGCCAATATTTCATGCTGTCTTGGTAGCAGTGGCAGGTTTCTTGGCCTGCTTTCCCTTGTTCCAGCCTTGCATTGGTCTCCAAGCTGGCTTGGCCTGAGAAGTATTACCCTCTTGCTTAGAGGACGTAGCACCTTGGGCTGGTCCGTTTTTACGAAAGGGACGAAAATTAGGTCTATTTTTTGCCTTGAAGGGCCGATCCTGAGGAAGGGCGTGGCCCTTACCCCCAGTGATATCAGAGATAATCTCTTTCAAGTCAGGACCAAACAGCGTTTTCCCCTTGAAAGGAATGTTTAGTAGCTTGTTCTTGGAAGACGCATCAGCCGACCAAGATTTCAACCAAAGCGCTCTGCGCGCCACAATAGCAAACCCAGAGTTCTTAGCCGCTAACTTAGCCAATTGCAAAGAGGCGTCTAGAGTGAAAGAATTAGCCAATTTGAGAGCATTGATTCTGTCCATAATCTCCTCATAAGGAGGAGAGTCACTATCGAGCACCTTAAGCAGTTCATCAAACCAGAAATATGCGGCTGTAGTGACAGGGACAATGCATGAAATGGGTTGTAGAAGGTAACCCTGCTGAACAAACATCTTTTTAAGCAAACCTTCTAATTTTTTATCCATAGGATCTTTGAAAGCACAACTATCCTCTATGGGAATAGTGGTGCGTTTGTTTAAAGTAGAAACCGCTCCCTCGACCTTGGGGACTGACTGCCATAAGTCCTTTCTGGGGTCGACCATAGGAAACAATTTTTTAAATATGGGGGGAGGGACGAAAGGAATACCGGGCCTTTCCCATTCTTTATTAACAATGTCCGCCACCCGCTTGGGTATAGGAAAAGCTTCTGGGAGCCCCGGCACCTCTAGGAACTTGTCCATTTTACATAGTTTCTCTGGGATGACTAAATTTTCACAATCATCCAGAGTGGATAATACCTCCTTAAGCAAAATGCGGAGATGTTCCAATTTAAATTTAAATGTAATCACATCAGATTCAGCCTGCTGAGAAATGTTCCCTAAATCAGTAATTTCTCCCTCAGACAAAACCTCCCTGGCCCCCTCAGATTGGGTTAGGGGCCCTTCAGAGATATTAATATCAGCGTCGTCATGCTCTTCAGTAACTAAAACAGAGCAGCCACGCTTACGCTGACAAGGGTTCATTTTGGCTAAAATGTTTTTGACAGAATTATCCATTACAGCCGTTAATTGTTGCATAGTAAGGAGTATTGGCGCGCTAGATGTACTAGGGGCCTCCTGAGTGGGCAAGACTCGTGTAGACGAAGGAGGGAATGATGCAGTACCATGCTTACTCCCCTCACTTGAGGAATCATCTTGGGCATCATTGTCATTATCACATAAATCACATTTATTTAAATGAATAGGAATTCTGGCTTCCCCACATTCAGAACACAGTCTATCTGGTAGTTCAGACATGTTAAACAGGCATAAACGTGATCAGAAAGTACAAAAAACGTTTTAAAATAAAACCGTTACTGTCACTTTAAATTTTAAACTGAACACACTTTATTACTGCAATTGCGAAAAAACATGAAGGAATTGTTCAAAATTCACCAAATTTTCACCACAGCGTCTTAAAGCCTTGAAAATATTGCACACCAATTTTGGAAGCTTTAACCCTTAAAATAACGGAACCGGAGCCGTTTTAAGCTTTAAACCCCTTTACAGTCCCTGGTATCTGCTTTGCTGAGACCCAACCAAACCCAAAGGGGAATACGATACCAAATGACGCTTCAGAAGTCTTTTATAAGTATCAGAGCTCCTCTCACATGCGACTGCATGCCATGCCTCTCAAAAACAAGTGCGCAACACCGGCGCGAAAATGAGACTCTGCCTATGCTTTGGGAAAGCCCCTAAAGAATAAGGTGTCTAAAACAGTGCCTGCCGATATTATTAAATCAAAATACCCAGAATAAATGATTCCTCAAGGCTAAATAAGTGTTAATATCAATCGATTTAGCCCAAAAAAAGTCTACAGTTTAAATAAGCCCTTGTGAAGCCCTTATTTACAATCGTAATAAACATGGCTTACCGGATCCCATAGGGAAAATGACAGCTTCCAGCATTACATCGTCTTGTTAGAATGTGTCATACCTCAAGCAGCAAGAGACTGCAAACTGTTCCCCCAACTGAAGTTAATTGCTCTCAACAGTCCTGTGTGGAACAGCCATGGATTTTAGTTACGGTTGCTAAAATCATTTTCCTCATACAAACAGAATTCTTCATCTCTTTTCTGTTTCTGAGTAAATAGTACGTACCAGCACTATTTGAAAATAACAAACTCTTGATTGAATAATGAAAAACTACAGTTAAACACTAAAAAACTCTAAGCCATCTCCGTGGAGATGTTGCCTGTACAACGGCAAAGAGAATGACTGGGGTAGGCGGAGCCTAGGAGGGATCATGTGACCAGCTTTGCTGGGCTCTTTGCCATTTCCTGTTGGGGAAGAGAATATCCCACAAGTAAGGATGACGCCGTGGACCGGACACACCTATGTTGGAGAAAATAGGAGTAAATTAGAAAGTTGCTTAAAATGTAATGCTCTATCTGAATCATGAAAGAAAAAATGTGGGTTCAGTGTCCCTTTAAGTATAATCACATATATACATCAAGTAATACAGATAATTACATATTAGGATGGATTCATTTGTTGTTACAGTGATATTGTTTGATTTGAAATGATTTTATTCCTGAGAAATGGCCACTTACTCTATAAATAAACTCATTAATTTTGAAAGTCTGCTACAAAGTATTTAAATAACAAGAGGATATTTTGTACTTAAAATGTTATTAAAACCTTATATTCAGTATGTTAATATGGTTTCCTAAGTTGTACCAATATTATTGTACAAGTTAAAGGGATAGTATAGTCAAAATTAAACTTTTCTTATTCAGATAGAGGATGCAATTTTAAGCAATTTTCGAATTTACTCCTACTATCAATTTTTCTTCGTTCTCTTGATATCTTTATTTTAAAAAGCTGGAATGTAAGCTTAGATGCCAGCCCATTTTTGGTTCAGCATCTGGATAGCGCTTGCTGATTAGTGTCTAAATGTAGCCATCCAATCAGCAAGCGCTATCCAGGTGCTGAACCAAAAATGGGCTGGCTCCTAGACTTACTTTCCAGCTTTTTTAAAAAAAGATACCAAGAGAACAAAGAAAAATTGATAATAGGAGTAAATTAGAAAGTTGCTTAAAATTGCATGCTCTGTCTGAATCATGGACGTTTATTTTTGACTAGACTATCACTTTAACTATCTACAAGCAATGGTTAAATGGCTTCATTTTTGACAGTCTCCTAGAATTTGAAGAATTTGCCCAATAACACCCACACCCTTATAATAGTCTTGACAGCTCTGAATCTGGTAGTCAGATCCCTTGTCCATTGCTTAACTTTAGGAGTGACAATGGTTGTACAATACACATAGAAAAGCAGAAAACTGGAGCCTAAGATTGGCAAATTAATTGTAATTCAAGTGTTATATAGAGAGGAAAATGTAGGTGACAATGTGCAGCACAGAAAGGGGATTATAATAAAATGCTGTAGAAGAAAGTTTTAAACAAGAAAAGTATCCAAATGTTTGTTAAAAAATGGCGTCTCCACTATTTTTGAAACATGTTAAATAGGCACTTGTAATTAAGGACTGCAATATCTTAAATGTATTCCAAAAATAAAAAACCTGAAATTTAATGTTGATTTAATTGTTTAGCCTTGGATTATTCATTATTAAACATAACATAAATATTATTTGTTTTACAGGTCAAAGAGTGAAACTGAAAAAGATGTTTGCCTTACAGAAACCTGAGGCTACTCCACACCAGTCACCCTTTCATGATGTGAAGCCCATGGCAAGCTTGACATTTCCAATTCCAAGTGACAAAGAACGGAAGCAAGATACCAATTTCAACATCCTGGAGGAAGCATATGACAAGAATGAGAACTGGAGACAAGTGAAGAGCTTAGGGGATGAAGAAGAGGAAAAAATAAAGGCAGAAGATAACAAGACATCTTTGGAGGATAACAGGACCTTAATGAAGAAGAGAGCAATGGAGCAGATGAAGACAGCCAGGTCAGAGGGAATCAGTGTATCTTCATCAGAGGAAGAGGTAAGGAGTCCACCAGAAGGGGCAGAGATAATGCAGCTAGGAGAAGATAACTTGACTGAAGACACAGAGAAAGAGTGTGATGCATGGGTAGGTTCACCATTAGAAGACATTGGATATGCCAGCAGTTCACTAAGCATAGATAGTCCTGACAGTATTTCTGGTAAAATATTTGAGGATACCAATGCCCCTGTACAAACAGAAACTCCACAAAATGATCCAGAGACTGAAGACTCGGAAGCCGAGTCCTCTTCAGACTCAGACACCCTCTCAATCACACTTTCAGAAGCTTTCCAGAGCCTACAGGACAAGGAGAGACTTAAAGAACAAGAGAAGGAGAAACATCATGTGCAGCTGACAATGTACAGACGACTGGCTCTCTTGAGGTGGATCAGATGTCTTCAACAGAGGGTGAAGGATCAGCAAAACAGACTTCAAGAAAGCTTTGACACAATCCTGGACAACCGCAAGGAATTCCTGAGATGCATGCAGCATGGTTGCAACAAGACTTCTAGCAAGGAAGCAGCATGAGTCTTCTTGAAGAGGATATACGCAGTTCCTCTCATCTCAAAATCTGCATTTCACTGTCCACCTAAGGTCCTGAAACCTGTATGTACTAGCATGGATTGCTGTGCTCCTAAATGCAAAGGAAATATGAGGTTTGAAGCTAGGAAACCGGACTCATCAAACAAAAGCCCATGGTTGCCTCATCACTGTACATGGCTTATCTACTGAAACAGTGGAGAGAAATGTAAAGCTTACGTTTTACTTGAAAAGTGTAAATGAAATTGCAAAAACATACCAAAAACATTTCTACATTCCATATAATATTTATGTATAATGTTCTCTTTTAATTTACTGTATTGCCATATAAAATCAATCTGTTGAATAAATATGTACTATACAAACCATTAACCCACTAATCTCCTTGTGCTTAAAATAAAATTAAAAATTGATATGGTAAATTGTTATATTTGGAACTACTTAATAGTTAAAATCATTTCAATCAAATGAATATGCTGTTAGTTCAGACTGTGATCTCTCGTATGAAGATATAGGGGGCGATTTATCAAGGGCTGAATGGCCCCTGATGCCCCGTTTCAGGGTGAGCCTTCAGGCTAGCCGGAAACAGCAGTTATGAAGCAGCGGTCTTAAGACCGCTGCTCCTTAACTGGTTCGCCTGCTCTGAGGCTGCGGACATCAATCCGCCCAATATCATACGATCAGACATATTGACACCCCCTGCTAGCGGTCAATTGGCCGCGAATCTGAAGGGGGCGGCATTGCACAAGCAGTTTACAAGAACTGCTTCTGCAATGATAAATTGCTGTCGGCATTTATCGATGTCTGTCGGACATGATCTGCTGAGCGGATCATGTCCAACAGACCGATGATAAATATAGTCCCATAGTGTCAATGATTAAAAGTTTGCCGGTATGAAAAGAAATCATGCATAGCCTTTGTTTATTCTCTCTTTATTTTATAGCATTATATAGTAATGTAGGTGTCTCTCCTTCACATCCTAAACTCTAAATAGCAAGATAAACAGATCTCAAGCTAAAATCATATATAAGGCACTTTAAATTAGACTGATTAACTATCCCTGAACAGACATTAAACTTACAAAGGACAGTATGCATTTGAAAGTGGATTATTTAAATGTTCAAAATATTTTTTTCATGAAAAAAGTTAATTTAAATCTGTTTATTTTTATTTTGAAACTAATAGGAAATACATGTTTGCCCCCAACCTCTATGGCCAAAATGATCACTGGCTGGTGAGGAAAGGTCCCTAAGATTGGTGGGCACTTACATGCCTCATGAACATAAGAACAACTTTTTTGTTTCCTGCACCAGAACCTCTGTTTATTTTTTGCTTTTCTTTTTTAAATTAAAAAAGTACTTTAACTTTGCTTTAAGACTGAAAATGTATAAGATTATTTAATAATACTGCACAGAGAGATACGATGTCAAAACTCTGTCAAACCATCAGTGCACAGTGCTTTGCAATAGTTTGATGTAGCTTTATAGCTCCAAAATTCCATTGACCGCCTTGTTCCGTTAAATGGACAAATTACTCAAAAATGTTCTATTGTGCATATGAAAGACCAATTATTTAAATATTTCAATTAAAGCTGAAACTAACCGGAAGTGCCTGATTGTGTGCATCTGGGACCCAGGATTCTAATGCTTATTGGCTGAGAGGGACAACTCATACAATACATTTTGAAATACTTTTATAACAGAAAACCAAAGATTGAGTATCATATCCATTTAAAACATTCTACAGTAAATCTAAAACTAGATCTGTATTTCTCCATATTATATAATATATCTTTAAAGGGACTTCAGATAGAGCATGGCATTTTAAACAACTTTACAATGTACTTTTATCATCAAATTTGCTTTGTTCTCTTGGTATTCTTTGTTGAAAGCTAAACCTAAGTTGGCTCATATGCTAATTTCTATGGGGTATATTTATTAATGTGCGAGCGGACATGATACGATGTAGTGTATCATGTCCGCCGCACATCGATAAATGCTGTCGGCAGTTTATCATTGCAGCAGCAGTTCTTGAGAACTGCTGGTGCAATGCCACCCCCTGCAGATTCGCGGCCAATTGTCCACTAGCAGAAGGTGTCAACCAACCCGATCGTATTCGTTAGGGTTGATTTCTGTCTGTGGCCTCAGAGCAGGCGCACAAGTTATGGAGCAGCGGTCTTTCATAACTGAAGGCTCGCCGGAAACAAGGGGCATAAATCTCTTATCTCAGTGCATTTTGAGAGTTTTTACAGTTAGCACTAGTTCATGTGTGCCATATAGATTGAATTGTGCTCACTCTCGAGTCAGCACTGATTGGCTAAAATGCAAGTCTGACTGGTATTTATATCTTCAAATAGGTTCCTCCCTTCAATCATTTTTAAGAAAATATCTGAGTAGGGCCCCTACTACCCTAGCAATTTATAGTATCAGCCCCCACCGTACCAAACACTCTATATCCAAACTCTATTTGACCATTCAATCTTGCCCAAACAAGTCTAAATCTTCCATAATGATAGCATGGGAAAAGGATTTGAATATATCTAAGGAGATAGAGGATTGGGAGCGAATATTTCAGTCTGCGGACAAAGGTCTACTGAGTGTGGACCTGAAAGAGAACACTATGAAGACACTTTTTAGATGGTATTTGACACCGGTGAAAACCGCACATATGTATCCACAAGGCACTAGATTGTGCTACAGAGGATGCGGGAAGGTGGATACAGACATATGTGGTGGGACTGCATGGAAGTAAGAGCAGTATGGAGACGACTGTCCTCCATTAGCCAACTAATAGACAAAGAATTTACACTTACAATACAGCAGGCCCTGCTACACGAACATATTGTCGCATACAACAAATATCTCAGTACTTTTATCAGAATCCTTTGCACAGTCACCAGAACCTGCATTGCGAAACACTGGAAATCAGGTATCCCTTCATGGTCAGAAATAGATAATAAAATGCAACACACTTATAACATGTATGAGTTAGCATCTGGGATATTGAACAATAGAGACACAGTCAATCAGATTTGGTACTACTGGACTGGTAGGGTGAAGTTGATTAAATAAATACCCCTTACTACTGCTGCCTAGGTGTATAATGCGGAATATCTTCTTGACGAGCAAACTATTAGATTTTATTTTGTTGTCACCTTCCCCCTACCCTCCCCCCACACACAAATACCTGGATTTACTAGCATTGTTCATTCTTTAGTTAATATCTGATATATTTATGACGATGGTTAGTAATAATAAATGTACTGTATTACATCATAGTTACAGAATACTGTTGTCAGAATTATGAATATTTGAGTTCCACGAATATGAGATTTGGCATCTCTGGGAACATGTTGTATCTTTTATATGTTCTGGAATGTATTACACAAACCTTGATGTATATGTATCACTAAAATTGTGAATGATAATAAAAAATATTTAAACATAAAATGCAAGTCTGTCAAAAGAATTCAAATAAGAGGGCAGTATGCAGATGCTTAGATACAAGGTAATCACAGAGGTAAAAAGTATATTAATATAACAGTGTTGGTTATGCAAAACTGGGGAATGGGTAATCATAAAAATTCTAGAGTAGACTGTCACTTTAAGACATTCAATCTGCTCACAAAAAGTAAATACGTTTGTAAAAGTCCTAGTTTTACTGAAAATGTTAGTGATAATTCTATTTATATATTATAAAAAATAATTTAACAAATATATATATATTTTTTTAAAACCAAAAATACCATTATCTGTTTTATAAGATTAACTCACAGGGGCAGAGTTATCAAGGGCCGAATGACCCCTGATGCCCCTGTTTCCATGCAAGCCTTCAGACCGCTGCTCCTTAACTGGTCCGCTGCCTCTGAGGCTGCGGACATGAATCCGCCCGATCCTATACGATGTTGCGCAATGTTAAATGCTGACAGCGTATGCTGTCAGTATTCAGCGATGTTTGGCGGACATGATACTCTACAGCGTATCATGTCCGCCAGACTTTGATAAATGGATCCCACAGGCTTGATTAAATGCATTAAAAGTATGTATTTTCTAAAATTAAACACCTTAAAGGTACATGAAACTCAAAATTTTTCTTCCACGGTTCAGATAGAGAATACAATTTTAAACAACTTTCTAATTTACTTCTATTATCTAATCTGTTTCATTCACTTGGTATAATTTGTTGAAGGAGCAGCAATGCACTACTAGTTTCTAACTTATCACATTCAATATATATATGCAGCCACCAATCAACAGCTAGAACCTAGTTTCTCTGCTGCTCATGAACTTGCCTAGACAAACCTTTCAGCAAATGATAACAAGAGAAGGAAGCAAATTAAATAATAGAAGTCAATTGGAAAGTTGTTTAAAATTGTATTCTCTATCTGAATCATGAAAGAAAATGTTTGGGTTTCATGTTCCTTTAAGCAATATAAAATTCAAAACAAGTCACCCATAGCAAAACATATCCAGGAAATGGACTTTAACCTCTTAAGGACATATGACGGAATTTTTCCGTCATAAAACAATTGAGCAAACTGAAAGCTGTGTCCTTAAAGGGTTAAAATAGATGCTCTATATTTTTTCTTGACATATTATTCTTGGCATATTATTGAGAACAGATTAGAAGATACTGTATGAATTATAAACAAGAATGTCTTCTGAGATACAGATCCCAAACATGTATATAGCTAGCACCTAGCATGTCTCTATTTCCTCTATATACTATAGCGAATATTTGTTACAGTTTAAAAAATCCCAATAATTTTATTTTTTTTAAAAAATACAGATAGTTGTCACTAGTAAATTAGACTAACAAATACTTTCTTTACTGATATACTAGTCCAAAAAGAAAAAGAAATAAATTAAACAGAGGCACTGTCAGTCTTGTTTCAAAGTGGCCAAACTTAAAACTGTGAGGGTAATTATGCACTAGTGAATGAATCTTAGCACTGCCTGCCCATCCAGGACTAATTTATGTGGGGTGGAATGTACTGCTGGATGTGAACTTGGTAATACTAAAAGCAGGATGTGGCACCTAGCCTAGATGCACAGTGACTTAGGCAGTGGATCTCCAGTATGGATGAAGGGTTGCCACCCAGCTGGTATTTTACAAACGTCATCTGTGTTTAGAACAGAGAAATAGAGAGACGCACTCAACTGGGCTCAGAACAGAAGCTGGAAAAAACTTCCTTGCTTAGTCCCTCTAACTGCCAAGGTACAATCTCTATTAGCACACTATGCCTTTCACAAAGGAGAAATGTCCTGTAGTATATCAGGCTGATCCTGCCAAATGACAGTCCAGCCACGAAAAACCAGGAAAATCTAATTTTAACGGCCCAAATTAAAACTTGTGCGGTATGGCTTTCCCATGATCGTTATGGCCTTTACCCCAACGATCCATTCCGCATTCAAAGACCTGTAGTTATGGGTTTTGCAAAACAAAAAAGTTTCACAAAATACATCAAAAATATGTTACAAAGTGCACTAACACCAATAAACTACACTATTAACCCCTTAACCGCAATCCCTCCGCATCGCAACTAATAAATAAACCTATAAACCCTTAAACCACCTTCCCCCTGCATCGCAACTAGTAAATTAACCAGTTAACCCCTAAACCACCATCCCCCCACATTACAACTAATAAATAAACCTGTTAACCCCTAAACCGCAATTCCCCCGCATAGCAACTAATAAATAAACCTGTAAACCCCTAAACCACCATCCCCCTATATCACAACTAATAAACAAACCTATTAACCCCTAAACTACCACCTCGCATCACAACTACCTAAATTAAACTATTAACCCCTAAAGCACATCGCCAACACTAAATTAAGCTATTAACCCCTAAACTGCTGTCTCCCCATATCGCCTCACTAAATTAAGTTATTAACCCCTAAACCGCCATCCCTCCACGTCGCAAATACCTTAATTAAACTATTAACCCCTAAACCCCTAACTTTAACAAAATTAAAATACACCGAAATTAAAGTTTAAACTACCTTAAAATAAATAAAAACTTAAATGTGAAACAAAATTAAAACCTAAGTTTAAACTAAAACAAACCTAACATTGCTTACGTTACAAAAATAAATACAAAAAAAAACTACATTACCAAAAAAAAAAACTAACATTACTATAAAATAATAAAACCTAATAATACCAAAAAAAACTGCTATTACAAAAAATAATAAACACTAAAATTACAAAAAATAAAAAAGCTACGATTACAAAACATACACAATTATCCAAAATAATAAAAAAACTATTCCTATTCTAATACCCCCCCCCCAAAAAAAAACAGAATTTATGCTTACCTGATAAATTACTTTCTCCAACGGTGTGTCCGGTCCACGGCGTCATCCTTACTTGTGGGAATATCTCTTCCCCAACAGGAAATGGCAAAGAGTCCCAGCAAAAGCTGTCCATATAGTCCCTCCTAGGCTCCTCCCACCCCAGTCGTTCGACCGACGGACAGGAGGAAAAAACAGGAGAAACTATAGGGTGCCGTGGTGACTGTAGTTAGAGAAAATAATTCATCAAACCTGATTAAAAAACCAGGGCGGGCCGTGGACCGGACATACCGTTGGAGAAAGTAATTTATCAGGTAAGCATAAATTCTGTTTTCTCCAACATTGGTGTGTCCGGTCCACGGCGTCATCCTTACTTGTGGGAACCAATACCAAAGCTTTAGGACACGGATGAAGGGAGGGAGCAAATCAGGTTACCTAAACAGAAGGCACCACGGCTTGCAAAACCTTTCTCCCAAAAATAGCCTCCGAAGAAGCAAAAGTATCAAATTTGTAAAATTTGGCAAAAGTGTGCAGTGAAGACCAAGTCGCTGCCTTACATATCTGATCAACAGAAGCCTCGTTCTTGAAGGCCCATGTGGAAGCCACAGCCCTAGTAGAGTGAGCTGTGATTCTTTCAGGAGGCTGCCGTCCGGCAGTCTCGTAAGCCAATCGGATGATGCTTTTAAGCCAAAAGGAAAGAGAGGTAGAAGTCGCTTTTTGACCTCTCCTTTTACCAGAATAGACGACGAACAGAGAAGTTGTTTGTCTGAACTCTTTTGTAGCTTCTAAATAGAATTTTAGAGCACGGACTACGTCTAAATTGTGTAACAAACGTTCCTTCTTTGAAACTGGATTCGGACACAAAGAAGGTACAACTATCTCCTGGTTAATATTCTTGTTGGAAACAACCTTTGGAAGAAAACCAGGCTTAGTACGCAAAACAACCTTATCTGAATGGAACACCAGATAGGGCGGAGAACACTGCAGAGCAGATAACTCAGAAACTCTTCTAGCAGAAGAAATAGCAACCAAAAACAAAACTTTCCAAGATAACAACTTAATATCTATGGAATGTAAAGGTTCAAACGGAACCCCTTGGAGAACTGAAAGAACTAGATTTAAACTCCAGGGAGGAGTCAAAGGTCTGTAAACAGGCTTAATCCTAACCAGAGCCTGAACAAATGCTTGAACATCTGGCACAGCTGCCAGTCGTTTGTGTAACAAGACAGATAAAGCAGAAATCTGTCCCTTTAGAGAACTCGCTGATAATCCTTTATCCAAACCTTCTTGTAGAAAGGAAAGGATCTTAGGAATTTTGATCTTATTCCATAAGAATCCCTTGGATTCACACCCGCAGATATATCTTTTCCATATTTTATGGTAAATTTTTCTAGTTACCGGTTTCCTGGCTTGAACCAGAGTATCTATCACAGAATCTGAAAACCCACGCTTTGATAGAATCAAGCGTTCAATTTCCAAGACGTCAGCTGGAGGGAGACCAGATTTGGATGTTCGAATGGACCCTGTACAAGAAGATCCTGTCTCAAAGGTAGCTTCCATGGTGGAACCGATGACATATTCACCAGGTCTGCATACCAAGTCCTGCGTGGCCACGCAGGAGCTATCAAGATCACCGAGGCCCTCTCCTGCTTGATCCTGGCTACCAGCCTGGGAATGAGAGGAAACGGTGGAAACACATAGGCTAGGTTGAAGGTCCAAGGCGCTACTAGTGCATCCACTAGAGTCGCCTTGGGATACCTGGATCTGGACCCGTAGCAAGGAACCTTGAAGTTCTGACGAGACACCATCAGATCCATGTCTGGAATGTCCCATAATTGAGTTAATTGGGCAAGGATCTCCGGGTGAAGTTCCCACTCCCCCGGATGGAATGTCTGACGACTCAGATAATCCGCCTCCCAGTTTTCCACTCCTGGGATGTGGATCGCAGATAGGTGGCAGGAGTGATCCTCCGCCCATTCTATTATTTTGGTCACTTCTCTCATCGCCAGGGAACTCCTTGTTCCCCCCTGATGATTGATATAAGCAACAGTCGTCATGTTGTCTGACTGGAATCTTATAAATCTGGCCTTTGCTAGTTGAGGCCAAGCCCTGAGAGCACTGAATATCGCTCTCAGTTCCAGAATGTTTATCGGGAGAAGAGACTCTTCCCGAGACCATAGTCCCTGAGCTTTCAGGGATTCCCAGACCGCGCCCCAGCCTGCTAGACTGGCGTCGGTCGTGACGATGACCCACTCTGGTCTGCGGAAGCTCATTCCCTGGGACAGGTGGTCCAGGGTTAGCCACCAACGGAGTGAGTCTCTGGTTTTCTGATCTACTTGAATCACTGGAGACAAGTCTGTATAGTCCCCATTCCACTGTTTCAGCATGCACAGTTGTAATGGTCTTAGATGAATTCGCGCAAAAGGAACTATGTCCATTGCTGCAACCATCAACCCTACCACTTCCATGCACTGAGCTACGGAAGGATGTGGAATAGAATGAAGAACTTGACAAGCGTTTAGAAGTTTTGACTTTCTGACTTCTGTCAGGAAAATCCTCATTTCTAAAGAATCTATTATTGTTCCCAAGAAAGGAACTCTTGTCGACAGAGACAGGGAACTTTTTTCTATGTTCACATTCCATCCGTGAGATCTGAGAAAGGCCAGAACGATGTCTGTGTGAGCCTTTGCCTTTGAGAGAGACGATGCTTGTATCAGAATGTCGTTCAAGTAAGGTACTACTGCAATGCCCCTTGGTCTTAGGACCGCTAGAAGGGACCCGAGTACCTTTGTGAAAATCCTTGGAGCAGTGGCTAACCCGAATGGGAGGGCCACAAACTGGTAATGTTTGTCCAGAAAGGCGAACCTTAGGAACTGATGATGATCCTTGTGGATAGGAATATGTAGATACGCATCCTTTAGATCCACGGTAGTCATAAATTGACCTTCCTGGATTGTAGGTAGAATCGTTCGAATGGTTTCCATTTTGAACGATGGAACCCTGAGAAATTTGTTTAGGATCTTTAAATCCAGAATTGGTCTGAAAGTTCCCTCTTTTTTGGGAACTACAAACAGATTTGAGTAAAATCCCATTCCCTGTTCCGCCGTTGGAACTGGGTGTATCACTCCCATTTTTAACAGGTCTTCTACACAATGTAAGAATGCCTGTCTCTTTATTTGGTTTGAGGATAAGTGAGACATGTGGAACCTTCCCCTTGGGGGTAGTTCCTTGAATTCCAGAAGATAACCCTGAGAGACTATTTCTAGTGCCCAGGGATCCTGAACATCTCTTGCCCAAGCCTGAGCAAAGAGAGAGAGTCTGCCCCCTACTAGATCCGATCCCGGATCGGGGGCTACTCCTTCATGCTGTTTTGTTAGCAGCAGCAGGCTTCTTTTCCTGCTTACCCTTGTTCCAGCCTTGCATCGGTTTCCAGGCTGGTTTGGTTTGTGAAGCATTACCCTCCTGTTTAGAGGATGCGTAATTAGAGGCCGGTCCATTCCTGAAATTGCGAAAGGAATGAAAATTAGACTTATTCTTGGCTTTGAAAGGCCTATCTTGTGGGAGGGCGTGGCCCTTTCCCCCAGTGATGTCTGAG